>NC_046333.1:97287124-97590154 GCF_000738735.6 Corvus cornix cornix | reverse complement strand
TTCATTTCTGATGTTGTGGAAGTATAGTTACATCCCATCATGAGAAAAGGTTGTTTGCATTTGTTGTACTTTTTGGTCTTAAAAAAACATGAGAGAACATATTGCAGGCTGCTTGACTAACTTCCACAATTGCCATCCCCTAGTGACATCTTATGGTCCTCAAAAAGTTTCAAATTTCTTATTTGAATTTTCAATCTGATGTGAACACTAATGTGACTTGTGAAAAATGTTCCTGGAACAAAGGTTAAACCTAGACATAAACTCTTTTAAGACAGGTCATTGAAGAAAAAATTTATTCAAGGTTATGTAGAAATACAAAGGAAATCTCTTAAAAAGCTCATCATATTCAAGATTTAAAATATTTTGAATAAACTTCATTGTAACACACACATAAAATATAGGGAAACAACAAGCATGAAAAATGGTTAAAACCACTCTACAAAAGAAAGAAATATGACAATTTAATACTTGTGTGTTCAATTATAGAATAAGTTATTTAAAGGGTTTAGGTGGATATTACTGTGTAGACAACATGCCCTATATCAACCAAGCAGGTTACTTTGTTGTAGCAGGTTGGGTTTGACAAGCACAATTTGCCCTCAGTGAACCTATGCTGGCTTTTCCCAATCCCCTGTTCCATCTGACTTTTGAGAACCTCCAGGAGGATTCTTTCCATAACTGTCACTGGGACGAAGTAAGCCTGACGGGCCTGTAATTTCCTGGATCCTCCTCTAAGACATTCTAGTTGATGGGGGTGACATTAGCCTTCTATTCTTCTATTCTAGGATGTCCCCTGACCTCCATGACCTCTCAAAGATCGTGGCCTGGCAATTGTGTCAGCTGGCTCCCTTAACACCCTTGAGTACATAATGTCAGGTCTCACCTGTTTTTAGGGGTCATGTTTGTGTAGTCATTCACACACATCTCTTCCTTCACTGACAGTGGCTCTGTGTTTTCATCAACCCGGGTTTTTGTTCCCACGGCCAGGGGCCCAACAGGCAGAGGTAAAGAGACTGTTGAGGACATCTACCATTCTAGCTCTCCTTTTTAACATCAGGCTAATATTTTCCTTGTGATTTTGATTGTTGTTTACACACCTGAAGAACCCTTCTTGTTTTTATGACATCTCTGGCCAATTTCAATTCAAGCTGAGCTTTTGCATTTCTAACTCCATCTCTGCACACCCTGGCAATGCCCTTGTAGTTCTCATTTTGTGTTTGTCCACTTTTCCATCTCTGGCATGATTCTTTTTTGCATTTGAGCAGACTCAGACGCTTGAAGTTAAGCCAAGGGAGTCTCTTGCTCTGCCTCCTTTCCCTTACCTTAAAGAGGATGAACTGCATTATTTGCTTTGATGAGAGTGCTCCCGAAAAGCTTCCAGTACTCAGTAGTTCCTTTATCCTCCATGGAAGCTTCCTCCGGAATGCCTCCCAACCAAGCTCTGCTCAAGCTGAAGTTTCCTGTTCTAAAACCCAAAACTTTTGTCTTAGAACTAACCTTCAGTGTGCTCAGCAAGATGCCAAAGTCCACAGTCTTGTGACCACTGCAGCCAAGGATATCAATAACAGAGATAATACAAAGCAGGTTTTCTTGGTTTGTGATCTAATTCTGATTGAACTCTTAAAACTTAGTGGCTGGAGTCTATTTCCATAAAAACAGAAAGTGAACAATAATAAAAACAAACTGATTTATCCATAATGTCTGGTTGTTGGGATTTTTGCTGGTTTTTTTTAAATAAAGCATAGTTTTGTATAAAGAGCAATTAGTGGCACAACTATAGAGTATTAAACTTATTTTTAAAAAATACTAAAAAGGCTTTCTATCTCAAGTATATTAGGCAGTCAGAGTGTAGTTACTTGAAGTGCATTTCTTACAACTGATTTAAGAGAACACTCCATTTTCTGAAATATGAGAGCAAACTGGGGCTGAAATTTCACAATTATACAAAAACCTAGGTCATGATGCCACATTAGGATGTGAAATAGCTGTCAAAGTTTTCTAAAACTAATATTCTCCAAGTTTCCTAAAACTAATATATCTCCTGTGTCCTTATATAAATAATGTTCAATGGTAGAGAAGAAGTGATTTGAATATACAGGGAACTGATGGATGTATATGACCATGAAGGGTAGATATTCACAAAAACTAATATAAGTCAGTAACACTACCATCCCTAACCTTCCTTGATGTAAACCAAGCGGTCAGGAGAGAATAGAAGGCTAACTTTTCACCTTGGTATAATACTTTTTTTGTCTCATTTTACTTTTAGGTGATTCCCTTTGACCAAGCTTGTCTGGCTGGAATAAATCTGTCACTAAGTCTCAGTTCCCTGAGCAAGCTTGTCTTACTGGAAGGTGTCTCTGCCCACTGCAGGGAAGTTGAAACTGGATGATCTTTAAGATTCCTCCTAATCCAAACCATTCTGGGATCCTATGATGTTTCTTTTTCTCTCTATGATTTGCATGAGATCCTTTCCTTAGGTAAGGACCATGCTAGTGCACTTTATTAGCTAGAGATTGCAAAACATCTTTCAAGTATGTAGGAAATTTGGGGGTCTTTAGAAAAGCAGTTTAAGATATTAAAATCCTTGACAAACTTATAAAAATAATTTGGTCTTTAACCTGACAGCTGTCTTCTAACATATTTTCTAGGAATATTTTGGTGACAATATAGTGTAAAGAAAGAATTTGTTCAATTGATCAGTGTGCAATCATGTAGAAACAAGTATTTGCCTACATATACTTACAAATATTTTTGGTTTTAGAAATTAAGTATAGTAATGATACAGGAGGTTTCACACCAGACATATAAATTCAGAACAGAGACGCAAAGCCTGAACTTTTAGGGTAAATTGTCTTTTTCAATGGGTCCAGAAAGTTGACAAATCCCAGTTCAGCCAGATCAAGGCAAGAATACAAAAATAGAGGGCTGCTAAGAAAGAGAATTATTAGCTTATTCCTATCTCTCAAACTCTCTTCCCCTCACAATCTCTTCCCTCCCATCACTCTCCTCCCCTCACTCACTCTGTCTTACTCTTCCCCACTCTGTCTTTCCCTCTTTTCATTTTTAAATTTTTTTAATACTATGGATTACCAGCTTCAGTACTGGTTGTTTTTCAACTATGGTAGCAACAGGGAAATCAGATTATAGACCACAGGGTCTACCTACTTCAGCTGAATTATCCCTGTTAATGTAAAGCTCATGCAGACCTCAGAACAGTGACCCGTGCAGTCTGGTTCGGATGGTTGATCACTGAAATTTATTACACCTTGCCTGGGCCTTGTAAGTGCCATGTGTCTTGCCCACAAGAGCCAGAGGATGTACATTTTTTGTTAAGCAGAAATGCAAAAGGAACACATTTCATGTTATTTAATCCCCAAAACTCCAGTGAGGCTTTCAAATATAAATTTGAGATCCATTTAGATGAAGATTTAGTTCTATGCTGTGAACATGACCAAGATGTATATTTAAGAAAAACACTCTGTGTACAAATAATGATTTTGACTTTGGTATATGAAACTAGATGGGAGAAGGTGATTTTTAAAAATAACTTATTAAAAAGTGTACAAAAATATTTGACATGTTATGAACAATGTGAGTTAGAAATTTGAAAGAATCTTTAAAAAGTTAAGATGGGAGAATTTGTAGGAATAAGATTTTCCTGTCTGGAGAAAATAATTTAAACAGGTTATTACCTTTTTAGTAGCAGCAAATGGTATTCTTCTTTTTGGTATGAATAATATCCAAAGCTACTGATATTATTTCTACTAGAATTTTTCAAATACAATTAGCTAAAAATGTTTTTCTTTACAGTGTAATAGTATTTGTAAGAAAATTATGGGGTTTGCGAGTAAGAACACTTTCATTCCAGCATCTAGTAAAGGTTTTTCTTACGAGACTAAGCAAATTCCATCATCTAGATCCTATATATTTTTCTTGGATAAATTATTCTTAGCCAAAACTTCAAGAAGCTTGGGACTTACAACAATTACATAAGCGTGGAAAGTAATCCAAATAATAGCATGTACTATTTAGGCTTATCTTATCTATTTAGATCTTGCCCCTTGTAATTCAGCATGAGATCTGGATTTGTCTCAGGAGCTAATGAAGGGAAAATAGTTTGGCAGGAATGTGTCTGTATGTCAAGTACTGCTTATTTTTACCACAAAGTATTGAAGTACCATTTTTATTTCTTGCCTGCAGTATTTTCCACAGCACTGTTGACTACTCCTGATTATCCTAGATTGTCTGACTGAAATGAGATATTTATTTGCTCGTTGGCTCAGAACCTTCAGCAGTATTTTGCATGTCTGAAATTGGCTTTAATATTGCCCATTGGCTTTGATAATTAAATTGTACACCTGTTCAAAAATAAGCACCAGATTGTTAATGATTCTTGGCCATCACACTGCCGGTCGTTTTCCAACAATATTTCTCTTCAAATTATCAGAACGTTTTTGTATTCCTCTAATTGTGACATTAATTATTCCAAGTCTTCCATGGAAATACATGGGTAAAACCATAACATCAGTATTTTAAATCAAAAACACTCTAGCTGAAGGGGAGAACCTGCTGAAATGAGGGTCATTATTATTAAGGGTTTCTTTAATTTATCAGCTCATGATTTCTCTTAACAAGACATATTTCATTTTGGTTATTTGTACAAAGATGTAACAGCTCTACCTATAACTAAATCACTGGAGGTTAAGTAGTTTTAGCAAACTGAAATCCATCATATCAAATTCTCTGAAAAAATTATTTATTATATTTAAAATTGCATGTTACTGAGTAACAATGAGGAGAATAACAGAGGCAGAGAATAATGAAGAACAAACCATCCCACTTATAAATGTTATTGATTGATATCTTTTTTTTAAGTAATAGATGTGATGATACACTATCACTGTTTACATGTTAGAGTTTTATGAATAACCCTTTCTGCAAATTCCTTTTCTAAATATGTTATTACAAGATTTATGAGCTTTGTGTTTCATGTAGAACCTTTCCACCAGGTCAAGGCTTCATTTCACAAAGTGATTGTTGAAAAACAAGGTAAAAAAGGGACTAATACAGTCTATTAAAGCTTTTCCTTTTTACATTATTATAGTCTGATTCATACATTTCTAGAGACTACGAGGGTAGAAAGAAAAATCATGGGATACTTCCTGAGTACTATACAAAAAAGAGTGTTGTCTTTTGTTGTTATTCACTCCTTGCAAATATGAATTCCTTCTACAGTTGAAGTTTGGCTTCTCAAGGATTGCTCTATTTTTAATTTTTTTTTATGGCACCTTGCATATAATAGAATTAATCTTTGATTACTTATAAACACAATTCCAACTTTCCTTCACAGCTGATTTTTTACCAGATTATTTGTGGTCTGTACAATCACTAGAACATGAACTATTTTACTGTCCATCTCATCCTGCTCAGTTGAGTCTCAGTTGCTGGTCTTCCCAGACCTAGAAGCAAAGATAGGGCAGCATGTAAGTGTGCCTGTCTGTTCCAAAGTGCCATCTGCTCTGAAGCTGGTTTACTGCATCTGGCAGCACTTCTGCTTTTCCTGGGCTGTGCCTTATTCTTACCTTGTAGAGCTGGAATCTCAATAGCTGGCTGTGCAGACAGATGAGCATTGCATTCAGTAGGGTCATCTCCATGATATATTTTAACAGCTCCTGTTGAGACTAAACACCTGCTGTATGGCCAAAGGCAAACTGATGAAATAGTCCATGCAAAGTGTCAGAACCAGTAATTCCTTCTCCATCTCCTATCCCCTTTTGCTATGTGCTGGCTGACTCCTCCTGTTATACAGAGTACCAAGGAGCATTGACCTGTTCCAGGGATGGTCTTACTGCTTTCTTCATACATTAAGGCTCCTGAGTTTTTATTTTTGTTCTGATTCTGTTTGTATTGACTCTCTCAAGGTTCTGTAAGCTTCAAATTAATGTGAATGAAGAAAATTATTGTTCAGACAATATGCATCCCTAGACTGTATTCATGTCTGTAGCCAAGATATACCATAACTGGCACATAACTTAGACATCTCTCTACAATGCTCCCAGAGGGTCACTGTTTTAAAGGAAGACTTATGTGGTTGTATCCTGTACTCATGCAAATCTTGTATTGTTCAAACTTTCTTCTTGGTTTGGAAATACATCTTTAAAAGCATTCTGAGGTGCCCTCATAGTGTTTCTTATTTGCTTTGTTAATTTTCCTTTCTTCTTTGTTTCAACATTCCCTAGAGTGAGCACTGACTCCAAGTTTCATGTCCCACTCTGTAATAGCATGAAAATTTTTTGTCTGTAAAACTAAATGAGTTCCTTTTTTTAGGACAAAACCAGTTTGAACAGCCTTGTGAATACAACTAGTGTTTCAGAAAAACTTTCTTACATCTCCTCCAGTATTTTCCTTTCTGTAGTATGGGATCTTCTGGTCTTTCATTTAATCTACAGGCAGACTGGTGTCATCTGTGACAGCAAAATAATGTCCACACCATCTCCACAGATCTAGCCTGAAGAAAAACTGAGAGAACAGCCCTTCCTTCCTCTTATTACAGCCAAAAGAAAAGAAAGTATATAAGGGAAATTGAGTTTTCCTAATCTTATAATTGGAAAAGCCAAGCTCAAAGAAATATCAAAATAGTAGTTCAATGTAGTGAGGCCATAGAAAAATTTTCTGAGACACATTATAAAGTAATTTAAACCTGTATTCTCAAACAGGGATGTGTCATTTTAATGATCTTAGGTATCAGTTTTAGAAGCTACCACATTTCTATGCAGAGAGAAAAATAAAATTTTGAAGTTTGTTACTGTATGGAATTTTATCAGCTTATGTGATAGCTGTTTTCATTTACAGTACAGCAACCATGAATGACAGTAGTCCAGAGCTGTTGAAGTATCTGCATTAAAAGAACAGCCAGAAGCAGCTGGAGAAATATGGTGGACTGGCAGCACATTTCAACATGTGTCTGTTCAACAGAGGACAGAATGAATGAGAAGAAAACAGTATCACCAAGAACGTGGAGAATCTTCTCAAAAACAAAGCACCAGGATTAGGAATTCAGTTCCTAGCATCTTTATCCCAACTAACCTCTGTTGTAAATCATTAGGAAGTGCCTTTCCAGCCTGTGGCACCACTGACACTAATGAGTACAATTTCAAATGCATTCACAAGACTAAAAAGGGACTGCAAACTTGCATGGATAAAAAGACAGAGTCAGCATACATAAACAAATCATGGAAAGGATGTATAAAACTCTTAAATCCGAGATTAAGGCAAAAAGTAAATAATTTTTATTAAACAAGTAGATTATTTGATTATTTCCAATCAGACTTTAGTTGAATTCATATATATATATATATATATTTAAAATGGCTGATACTCTCTGAGGATTGTGAGGAATCTTCACACTCAAATTATACTGGGTTGATCAGCATAAACATCTGGTATAGCTATTGTAGTGTCCAAAGACATCTGCATTTTTAAACACAAAATCATTTTGGAGGAACACAAGTGGCATGGCTACATCTCCTTGTTAGACAAGATACTGATACTGCAGCTCCTTTTGTTTACACCACGTGTACACTAAGTAATGTACTAAGTAATGGAAAATTGAAAAATTTAAGAGATGTTTCACAAAATCTGTAAAATACTCATGTTTTGGATATTACTGGAATTCAATTAAGGTTTTTGAAATTTTTATTAAAAATTCTTTATCAAAAGTAAACCCTTTTCAGGTATTTTGGTCATACCTGCATTTGTAGCAAAAACCTGAAATAACAAGGGAGGTGATATTTTTAAGTTCATTTAGTCTTCAGGGGACTTGAAGCTTTTATTTGAATTCTTGAACAGGAGAGTTCATGCAGTGTATTTGGTTTTGGTTCATTTTTAACTCAGTGTTGTTCCTAATGTTTTAGCTGGTGAGTATCCCAGTTCTCCCTCCCTCTTTGCCACTCCGAGGGGTCCTCAGCTCTGGCACAGGATCCTGCCTGTGCTATCATGTGCTTCTTTCTGTGTGCAGTGGGGACAGAATTAGTACCAGTACATTTAGCCCAAAAAGGAATTCATTCTGGGCACCAGTCAGGAGGTTGTAGAGTTAATGGTGGCAGTGGATAGCACTGATCCTGGTAGTAAAGCCCTCCCGTTTCAATTGATTAAAATTTAATTTTGGATAAATCAAGTGAAACACAGTAAAATCCATACCATTTGATTATTCCTTCTACAGACATGGTCCTGGTGTTAAACCTGAGAAATGGAATTTCAATACAGGGGTTAAGTTAGACTTTTGAATATATATATATAAAGATAATGGGAAAATAACTAATATGATAATTTTCCTGGAAAAAAGATTCATGACCCTACAGATTTGTCTATTTTCTTCTAGTCAATTCTCTAGTTTGAGAGACTAAGCTGATATCTACTCTATGAGTTTTGTTAATTTAAGTTGCTACAAAAGCGTAATTACTAGCAAATAAAACTTAGTGAAAAAGGAAACTCAAACCATGCTACACTTTTTTTCCTATATTATTTGCTCTTCCTCAAATGCATGATGTCATTTTTAGTGAACTAGTTTTGATCTGGAGCAAGAGTAGTTGACAAATTAATACTACAGAGCTGTATGAGCAAATTTTTCAGCCCCATTTGATTTAGACTTCACATTCTTTACTCACCTGTTCTTTGACATTCTTTTAGTAAAGCTATTCATCTGCTGTATTTCCCATTTACTTAAAGACATAAGACAATGATAAAAAAGATTGAAAACAAATAGACAACAGCAAAATATTTCCAAATTAATTGGAGTGGTAACCAGAGGCACATTATGATACAACACAAAATACAGATTTTTTTCTTTTTAATATTATATTTCAGAATATAGTAAAATATACATTTGCTTTTAGAATTTGCTCAACAAGAAAATTCTGGTCTTTACCCATCAAAATCATTTAATCTCTTTTGAAATACATGAACCAAGATTTCTATTATCTCGATTCTTCCCACCGTAAATTTAACAGTGTAGCACACACTGGAAAGAACTGGATAACTTCATGTCCTGTCCTGTGGCTTACAGTGGAAGGATGACATTTTAGCTCCTGTATTCACTTTAGACTTTAAGCCAGAGGAGGACCTGGTGGCTATTAAGAAACCTGAAGCTCTCTGAAATCAATGAAAAATGCAGCTGTGCAATGGATAAAACTTCACTTCTGTGTTCAGAAGGTTAGAAAGAGATTGTGGACATCTGTAAACCAGCACCCATAAATGTTGAAAAGCTCTGTTCCAGCACAGTAGCACGCATGTGCAGCTTGTAAACAACAGGAGACACCAATCTTGATATTCAGAATATTGGATGGATCAGAATTTGCACAGTCTCCTATAGTTGCTCATGTACCAAAAAAAAAAAAAAAAAAAAAAAAAAAAAAAAATATATATATATATATATATATGGTTTTGCTTAAAAACAGCTTCTGTTCATAGCAATCTTTGTACCTGGATATGATAATGATGATGATGATGAAGATGATAATAGCAATTAAAAACCTTCATCTTATTTTATTGCACATTTGATGACCTTCCACGGCAGAGCATTACACTGTTTGGGAAGGCCTGGAGCTACATGTCTATATGTCTCTGTGAGTGTATACAGCTATAAAAATCCCTGATAGGGACTTTTCAGCCTCCAGGAAAACACTTATTTGCTTACATTAAAATAATACTTGAGTTTAAACTTTTTGACTCACAGTGCTTTAGAGCAGAGACTTTAAATCAGGTAAATTGATTGTTCTGCTGTCAGATAAATGCCTTTTGCCTTCCCTGTGAAAATGTGGAATATTGTGATGAAGCCTGCAGAAATCAATTTCCTGCACTGGAGACTCGTTAAGAGTTCTCAAGCAAAATGCTTCATAGCTTTTCAGCCTACCTGGTGTACAACAATCCTGAATCACAAGGTAATATAATATTTGTTTAGAACTGCTTCTTCCACCTGCAGAGAACATGTGGAATCTGGAGTGTTTTGAGGCAGGTTCTGTTGTATGTATGCAGCACTCCCCCTCTGACATCCACGTCCCACTGAACAGCAGTGTGGATGAGATGGGCAAAGGTTGGCAGGACTGGGCTTGACATGACACACAGTGGAGGACTGGGGGCAGAGGTAATATAGGAAGGGCAAAAAGAAGAGTATTAGATAGCAGGGGAAGGGACAGAAGAAGATTAGAAGCAGCAAGGGTGATTAACAGGGCAGGTGTGAATAGGGATACAATTCTCAACCACGCATGTAAGACTACATTTTAAATAAAATTTGGTTCCACTAAAATGTTGTGGGTCACAGTTTTTCAACTTTTAGCTTAGGAGATGTTTGCTTTTGCAACCATACACTTGTATGGATTTTGTAGCAAGTGGCAAGAGGAGAGCCTACCCATAAGTCTTACCTTTCCATCATACATTTCCTCCACAATTTGAATTTTTCATTTTCCCTGTCCTCAGTGGAGAATAAATTCTGAAGTTCTGTATCACTTCTATCCACCCAAAAGGATTGTCTTTCTGCTGGTAACAATATGTTTTCCAAGAGTAAGGGAGGAGGAGAAGGCAGAGTTAATGCTTCAGAATGACATATCTGACTGAACCGATCAATATCTCCATCTTTACTGAATAAAATGAACTTTTTCTTTATGTAGGACTGAAAGAATTAAAATAAATGTTTTTTCTGTATCAAGGGACTTCCTACCCACCAGTCAGTGATTCTTACAAGGCGGCTATCCAGTGTAACTCAGTTCTTTGTTCAAAGTATATGAGTTAACTCCATGGAAGAACAGCTTGAAAAGAAAATACAAAATTTTCATTTCTTAAAATGAAATTTGGAATCTGGGAATAAGGTTCCACGTTTCAGACTATATGAAAAATGAATTATTCAGATGCTTACAGGGGCAGTAGTCTTATTTGATCTAGTTTAACCTTCTTTCACTGAGAACTTGCCTTCCCAAATAGCCATCAAATATTCAGCCAATATTCAGGTACTAATTACTCTGAGTTTGGGTTTTTTTCCATTTTTTATGTTTACTGCATAAAAGCTTTCTATGAGGGCTTGATCATATTTAGATATTTACACACATAGTAACTAAAAAAGGTTTAATTAAAAATTACATAATTTATTACATCACCAACAGTATTAAGCGACAAACATTTAGAATAAGTATTGTAGTAATAATTTAAATAACTTGTCCTTTTAAAAATAAAAATATATTTAAGCAGATTCAGGGAGTGACAAAAGGTGAAGGTTTCAATTACATACAGCTAGATACTTGAGACTTGGGACAGGCAAAGCTAAAAGATGTAAAATATGATTGGCGTGCATGCTACAGCAATATATCCTGCAGGAGCAGTAAATTATGGCTACGAACGAATACATTGTAACATCAGCAAAGTTGCTAAACTTTTATGCTTGTATCAAATTCAAAGTGGAAATTTTATTTGAAAGGCGGCTCTCAAGGATGATTTTTTTTCCCCTTAGCAAAAGAGTGTGAAGAATTGCATTTGATTCTGTTGCCTCGGCAGTGGAGCTATTAAGTACCTTGAAAGGATATAAAGTTGCATTTGTTTGGGGCTTTTTTTAATGGATATATTCATTTCTCACAGTGGAGGTGACAATTCAAAGAACTGTGAATCGGTGGGTCTTGGGAAATGAGTCACCTCATGGGGATTGATTCATTCTAAACTTCTAGCACCATAGCAACTCTTCCTCTAATCTAGATCTTAAATTATTCACATTTTTGATATACCAAATTGGCAGCCAGGAATCACAAGGATACTATCTCAATGAATATGAGCTATTACACTGTCTTGTGCAAAATGAATGTGGGAAAAGAATATTGAATGATATATAACAGTTTTGTAAAGACAAGATCTTGCATCCTTCTTCTACCAGTTTAAAAATTCCAGGCAAAAGACAAGTTGTACAGCATCCTGATGCTATTAGCTTCTGCAAAATACGGAAATACTAATATTGTTTCTCTGTAGCTTTAGAATTGGTCTTCTAGAGAATTTAAACTCATAATTACATATATTTTCCATGTCCTTCATTCTCAAATTGAATGTGTTTTCTAAACTGTCATCAACAATGAATTTATCTCATGACATGTTTACTAAGACCTTGAATGACTTGTTTTCATTCATAAAGTTTATGAGAAATTTTCTGTCAGATGCAGATGGAAAAATCCCCAGGTCTCCAATTAAGAAATCAACAAAGGAAATAAAATGGCAATTTTTGATCCTTTTAAACTTATTCTATATTTTTAATTTAATTATAAAGTGCCTCAGCTAAGTTGCTGATCTTTCACAATGCTTTCACCTATAGGTTTTTGAAAATGAGAAATACATCTGTGTAAAATGGGGGTTTTTTTGAGATTTCTAAAATTTAAAAATGCAGACTGATTTTGAGCAGGCATTTAGTAAGATACTGATGTGTTGTTTGCATACGTGCGTATCTAAAAATTACTCCTGATCACTAACTTTTAGTTTTCTGATATTCAACAGAACCTACACAGAAGTAAACGTAAGGAGATGGTGGATTTATGAACATTTAGAGGAACATAACAGAAAGAAAGTTTCCATGTTTTTTGAGTTGCTTACAACACCATAGTTGTGTTTGCCCTCTATGAAATTGGAAAGCCAAACAATGGTCTTTGGTCAACGACCTGCCGAAACTACAGCCAGCTTGTCTGCACTTAATCTCTCTCATAGGAAGTTTTCATTTAAAGCATTAAAAGTTGCTAAACTCTTTGTGTTACTGATTTAATGCCAGCAGATGAGTAAATTTCGATACAAGAAAGATTTAGCAATCCAATAATTCTAGTCCTTTTTTATTTTTTTTCATTGTGACTGAAAATGTTGTAATGTCCACAGCATCAGCCACGTTGCTTCTTATACGTTTGGAAAAGTTCAGTATATGAGGATATTTTTTATTCTAAGCTGATTACCTTAAATACCAGCAGTACATATATTATTATTTACTTATCTTAAAGGTTCCTTTCCTTACATTGTATTCTTTTGGATTTTGTGTCTGAACTAAATATTCACCCCAGTAAGCACTGGCTTTTGACATAATTCTGTAAGTGTTCCAAAAGGAAAAACTCGACATATGATTTCATGAGCAAGATTCATCCTTTCTATTTCAATTTATTATTTAGAAATTATTAGGCCACTAGTGGAGCAAAAGTTTGGCTAAATCAGTAACATTTTATACGGCAACAAACAATTAGATTTCAATATGTGAATATGTGATCTTTTTTTTCCTAATCCTCTTAATGATGGCAGTAACCATTTTCTTTCAATGGCATTGAAGTCATATATACAGTAGAGATAACAGCGTATTAGTCTGAAAGCTAAGCTAAAGTATTGGATGATTTTCTTAAATATAGACTGCCACCATAAATGTTTTTGAAATGAGTGTTGATCTTTCCTGATATTGTTCTGTCACTAAGTAGAAATACCATTTGTAGAATGATTAATAATATTATTAGCTTGTAATTAAAGAGCAAACTGCTTTCCTGCAGATAGTAAATATCATGGTCTTGAAATGTGATTTTACATTAGTTTTTTTAAAGAACCATACAAGTTGCAAAACATTTATAAAAGAAACACACTTCTTTTTACATATGATTTCAAATTTCAACTTTTCCAAATGCATGAGAGTAAGTCGATGACTTTATGCTGAATGGTATAAATGTGTATCATGTTTGAGATTAGGTTATGGCCTTCAGCAAGAATTTTAATTCTGTAGTCAACTGTGCATTTTCTAGTTCTTAAAGATTATTCAAAAGATAATTTGTCATGACAGTTTCTGTGTCAGCAGCTTTTTTCTTTATTCCTGAGAGTTTTAATTAAATCTTCGAGCTGTGCTTATCACTTCTTAGCACATATTTCAGTTATGTTTTATTCTGGAGACCAGAAGAATCACTTTCTTCTAGTTTTCACATAGCAATGTGAAGAATTTTTATGATATAGCTTCTTCCAACAACATTTCCAAAAAGTCAAAGCTTACATTACGTACAGGTTTTTTTTTTTTAGGGTAGCACGTTTGTCATCCATCAGTTCCATACTTGAAAGCCTCCTGCTGTGCTTTGCATTTACTGTCACTTGCAAAAAAATATTAGTGTATGTTACTCATTTTTCTTCAAAGAAATTCTTGAGATACTTTTAAGGAATGGATTTTGTCTGCTTGCCCACACATGGATGATTTCTGAAGCATCAATACAGATCTGTAGTGACCACCATTAAAATTCTGTAAGTCTCACAAAACACAACCTACAATTTTTTCAGAAAATTCCCCAGGGTACAGCATCATCCCATCACAGCAGTAGCTGGACTGAAGTTACTTTTCAGTAAAACTTCTTTATTTGCAATCACTAGACTAAACATGAGCAAATCACACAATCAAAATTTAGAATTTGAGGAAGTACAGGTTTTCAGTATTTAGGCGAAACTATTTACTTGACACACACAGATCAGTTTTTGATTATCCGGTGTTTGATTTTAGAAATCAATTAGTAAATACACATATTGCACTGTAGTTTTAAATAGACAGGTTTCAAGTGTTGGGGAAGATGAAACAGGAAAGCCTTATAAATATGATTGCCTGACAAAAGATTTTGGGAATATGAAAACTACAGGCGACATTGAAATGAAAGCCACCTTTGAAATACCAAGTCTTAGTTACTGAACAACTGGGAAACAATGGTATGGCCAACTGAAGGTAATCCCCTCTTGATTGAACAATACCCTCTGCTTGCAAACAGGTCCAAGGGTCAGAGCAGACCCTACTAGCTCAGCAGAAGGGGTCCAAAGAGTAGTTTTTAGAAGTTAAGATGTAACACTCTATGGTAATATAAGAACTCTTATAGGCTGTATGTAAATGCTATAGGATTTGTATCTTGTATTAGATTGGTTAGTGACAATTAGAATATTCAGTACAGAAGATGATGTATTGTATTGTAACCAAGACTTCACCATTCCATTCTATTCTCATCACTTCTTCCTCTCTTACTCTTCGCACACTCTTACACTCTCTCTCTCTCTCTCCTTACTTACTCGCTTACTCTCTTGCTCTCTTGGGCCTGCTCAGAGCTGCCAGCTGCAGCTCTAAGCAGTGCCCCTATACCCACGCCCTTTGCAATAAACCGCATGTTCCAAGATCTGCTTATAGAGATCTCCTGTCCCCGTCTACGTCCGGTCCAGACTGAACCACCCCGCTGTCCTACATTCAAGTCTTCAGAAGCACTAAAACTTTTGTGGTTTGATATCTAAATGAAAAGTTAATGCTTCTATGCAGAACTGATCTACCAAAAAGCTTGCAATTCGTTGCAAAATAAATTACTTCAGAATAATTAAGAAATTAACTTGTATATTCAAAACAGATAGATGCACAGATAAAAAGAGAATGCGGAAGGAAGTATAAAAGAGAACATTAATTAGAAAGTGATGTGTGACCAAGTCTGGGACTTATAGCAATAATGCACTTTGCAGAAGGCCCTGGAAACCTATCCTTTAAATGAATAATTATTTTCCAGTGTTTCAAAGATTTACTTCCATATTCTAGAGTCATGTCCCTTTTAAGGAGGCTAGCTAAAGCTGGCTTCATAAGATATGAAAAATGAAATATCTTTGGATGGGATGATGGGAAAGTGTGTCGTGATAGAGGCAGTATGCATTGGTTTAACACAGCCTGGTTTTGGTGGGGGGGGAGCAGGAGAAGAACTGCTCAAAACTTCTATGTCCGGCACAGAGCCAATCGTTGAAGGCTCTGACAATGGGCAGGTTACTAGCCCAATTAGACAAGTTGGTAATGCCTCTGTGATGACATATTTAAGAAAGGAAAAAGCAGAGGAAGCTCTCTTTTCTTCTCCCGAGGCGTGGTGAGGCAGCCGCTGGGGCCCATCCTGGCGGGGGTCACTGGCAGCCATGTGGCCGGGGCCCTCCCGAGGCTGAGACTACGTGCCCAGGGCCACCCGTGTGGTGCCGGCAGGGACCATGTGGCCAGCGATGAAAAGACAGCGAACAATTCCCCGACACAGAGCACAGACAAGATCAACCTTTTCAGCACTGTGAAGCTCTGTAAGAACTTTTCAATTGATAGAACTTGAGAACAATAATACTTATAACAATTTTCTTCAGAGCCAGAGAGAAGGAAAAGTAAAGCCACATGAGGAGAACCAACATGGAGGCACCAAGGTCAGTGAAAGGAGGTAGGGGGAAGAAGTGCTTTGGGTGTCAGAGCTGAAATTCTTCTGCAAGCCGTGGTGAGGACTATGATACAACAAACTGTTTCCCTGTAGTTCATTAGGTGCATGGGGGGATGCAGAGATCCACGCACAGCCTGTGAGAAAGAGTACTCACGCTGGAGCACGTGGATACTGAAAAGTTGTAATGTAGTTAGATTCTAGTTCCTAGTTAGGAACTCAAACAGAGAGAGAGGACCTTTGGTTCTAGACATAGAGAAAGAGAACCCTTGGCTCCAAAGTAGAACAGCACATCCTTAAAAGACTAAACCCCATGAACTAAAATGACCCACGCTAGGCAGTTGTGGGAAGACTTCTTGGCCCGTGGGAGGGACTCAGGTTACAGCAGGTCAGGCTGCTGTTCGTGAAAGTTAAAACCGTGCTGGAAATGTTGGCAGAGAACTATCTCCCATCGGAAGGATCCCAGGGCACAGGAGAAGAAAGAACTCCTTTCCCTGAATGAACTGAAAAAAGATTCTTAGAAAGACTGACCAAAAGCCCGTGTTTTTGTCTTCTTGTACAGTTGGTGGGAAAGATTGAGGGACTGGGAAGGAAAGGTGTTCTTAAGGTTTATTTTAGTTCTCGTTACCCTTTTTACTTTTAATTCTGTTAATAAATTTTGTTTATACGGTTTAAGTTTTGAACCTGTTTTGCCTTAAACTGTTTTTCCCCTAACCCTTAACTCATTAAGTTTTTGTTTTAATTCCCCCTCCTCTTCTCAGGTGTAGCAGAGGAAAATAAGTCAATAGTTTTTTCATGGGTGCCTGGCACTTAGCCAGCATCAAACCACCACACAATATTGCAAAATTTGTACCAAATAGGCTAAGCTGAGTGAAACTGAAGCATATGGCAAAAATTACAAGAGTTGCGATGCTTCCAGTTTAATATATTTTAACAAGGCACAGTTTTGCTGAAGTCCAGTGCTACTCGAATTGATTTTAATTCTCAAGTGACAATTATGGAGGTGTTATTTCAACATTTTTTTAAGGCCATATTTGATCTCAAAGAAACAAAATACACTACAATTATTTTAATTACTTACATTCATTGACATGAAAAAGAAATTTATCATTAATTGCAATGAAATATAAGAGTGATAATAGCTCAAAGTCTTCCAAAGGAGAAACTGTAATTTCACCTTATCCTTGAGATCGTAATACAGGCAAAATACCACTGGGTTTTACCGGACAGAGAGAAATCATAATCTGAAATCAAAAAGACTGAACTTTATGTTCTCTTTTGCTGCATTTTGAGACACTGGTAGTGCTTTAAAGTAAAAGAGAAACCCATCTTTATAAATCTGAATGCTTCTCCCTGCTCAGTGAGGACATGTGTCTTAAATGCAGTTGGATGAAAAAAAAAAATAGCAGAAGCAAAAAGTCCTCCAAGTTCTTGCAGAGTTAATTTCACTTTACAATTCTTCTTATGCCACCTCAAGTATGGATCTGAAAAAACGTCTTTGTTTTGGATGTTGATCTGTATGCTCAACAGTGCCTAGTGAGTGCAACAGAACAATATCACTCAAAGTTCCAACTAAACTGGTGTCCTCTTTCTGGGGGTGGACAAAGGTAGGTCTCTGCAAGACTTTAAGAGCAAAGCAGGCAGGTGGTCATACACCCCAGGAGTACCATGCAAGATTCCAGGAAAATCAAAATCAAGGACTCCTCAGTCAGAGATGGTATCTTTTAAGCCTTTTCTTCTACTAAATTGTTCAATTGCTTTCAGGCCCCCTGTAAAGCTTTTATAATAGCCTACTACAAGAGTTCTCAAGACTTGTGTTTTGTTAACATTTATTCAATGTTGACAGAGGTTGTGACCTGTTCCTATTCACTCCATCATATACATCCTGAATTTTGCTTAGTCACCTCTGCTGTTCAAGCCAGACCAGACATGTCTTTTCATGTTTATGGTTCTGCAAACCTTTTCTTGGTTAGGCATGATTTCTTGTCAGATATAGTAAATATTGTATTCAATATTCATCATGTGGTCATTTTATTGGATTACTATCATAGCATAACTATTCCGTGCTCCACTTCTTTCCTAGCAGTTCACTTTTTTTCTTGAAACTTCACTGTTCCAGACCATTGTTACAGTATCTTGTACTTTCCAAATTCTGCATAATGAACGATTTTTTTCTTTCAAATAAGAGAGCAGCATGTTCTCACTGAAAAAACAATGGGATAATTTAAAAAAGCTATTAGTTTTATAAGTGGAATAATTCAGAAGTTTTCAAATTCAACTCCTGCCAATTTAGATTGTTTCAAATCTACTTGTCTATAACTAATCAGAAGTTAGCTATTTCTGTTTGACTTTTTTCTTTTTTTTGAATGCTGACAGTCTGATGATGCCTTTCACTGAATTGATCTCACTGTCACTTCACGAATTTTAAACTATCATCTTTAGAGATCCTGAATGATGATGTGCAAAATTGTTTCTTGGGCCTGTAACTTCAAATACTGCACTTTCTACTTTTATCTTTTAGGCAGAGATATAGTAATGTCTTTTTCTATATCCGTCATGGTGTGCCTTGCAAAAAGAAAAAAAAAAAAAAAAAAGCCTATTTTGCTACCAAAATTAAAAAAAGCAAGCAAGGATGGTCTGTCAACATGGGTCTGTCAGCATTTGTGAGGTTTATAGGCTTGTGTTTCTTTACCATTACCTGTGAAGTATTTGACGGTTATTTATTTTTTCACTGTTGATGTGCTTCAGCTGTGACACTGTTGGGGCTGCCCGAGGCAGCACAGCATCCAGCTGCAGATGCGGGGCTTCTGCTGCTGCAGGCAGGGGCTGGCTGCAGGAAGGAGGGAAAGCTGTCAGCTGCAGCTTGCAGGGAAAGCTGGCTCCTTCGCAAGGACCGAGCCCCAAACAAAGGTGGTGTCAAAGCATCAGCAGAGACAAAGGATGAAAGAAGGAGTCTCAGTGTAGGTTCCAGCTGGTTTACTGCCGGCGGAAAATCCAGGGTCAAAGACCAGGAAAAACGAGACAGCACAGCATTTTATATGGGGGGTGGAACAAAGGGAAACAACCCATCGGGATCGAGTGAGGAGGAAGAGATAACAGGGGAATAACCAATGGGGATAACTTAGGGGCGGGAATTACATGAGTAGACCAATGGGGCAGCGAAGAAGGGAGAACTTTCCAGAACTAATACATAAGCAACTAGGAGAAATACATAAACATGAACTTATACATAAAACTGGGTGGAGAACTCCTGAACCAATAAACTTAAAACATGTAAACTAAGAAGCACTAGGCACATGGGAACTCACCGTAACCACGGGGTGAGAATCAGAACTCTGTGTTCTGGAGGCCTGTGGAGCACTTCTCTGAATGCTCTGGTGCAGTGGCCACTGCCACCTGCAGTGCAACACAGCTGTGTTCCAAAATTTAGAAAATTAATAAAAAAAAGAAGATAGAACTTTCTAATGTTCTTATGGTTTTAGATTCATAAATGAATTCTGGTGTTCCCCCAGACATAAGATTTGTTAAGTAAAACAGCATCTCAGACTTGGAGAATGCAAATGTATTCCTCTTAGAGGCACTTTAAGTGCTTCATTCTGAAGACGACACTGCCACTAAAGAGCTTCTTTGCCTTCCCAGTACAGTTGCACTTGTCATAAAAAATTCCCAAGTGATAGTTGTGCCAAACTGAAAAATTGCGAAGTTAAAGTTGAGCTAAGATTATTCATATTCTTTGTATGTTGTCTCTAAGTTTCTAGGTTATAAGGAGGGAAGACTTAGGAAAACTTAGAAATTCTGACTAATACTAAAGGAGTTGTTGCACAGAAATTATTTATGTATGCTCCGAATTTTTATTAGTTTTGTGAAAGTAGCTCTTTACATGTTAGAGATGCATCAGCGTTGAGCTGTCAGTGGTGCTTCTTTCACAATTTTGCAGGGGAAAAAATGTATTTCTCCCATCAGGTTTAGGAATAATTGAATGCTGTGTTCATACCTCTTCTTATTCAGAGGTAAATTAACTCACAGACATGCATGTGTTTGTAACAAACATGACTCTATTTTCATGTATAATTGTATTACACTCAATTTTCTATCTAACATAACTTGCGAGAGACGAGCTGCTTTACCAAAATGGCAAGGCCCCTCATTATTAGAACCTGACAGTGAATAGTTCTAATACTCTGTGCATCAGTTCATGCAGTTAATGTAATTATACTGGCACAAAACGGATCAAATCCAGCACATACAACACAAGAGGTGAGCAGAATTCAGAACCACATGATGAAAAAACTAGCTTGTTTGGTTTAAGTTTTTGTGGTTTTTAAATCCAGCATAGATCATGTATGTGCCTCTGAATTCCACATAGTCTATGGATCTTCTGTATCTTCTATAAAATGCTGTAAAAGTTCCTAAAATCTAAGAAAATCTACTGTGCAGGCAATATTCTCAAACTGTTTTTGATATTTCTGATCCCAGTAGAATGATGCTCACTCTACGACCCCCGCTGTGACCATAATTTTCGGGAAATAAGGAGAATACACTGAATCAGCTATGCCTGGTTTAAAAACAGAGCAAAAAGCTGGATTCTGTTTCTGGTCACAGAAGAGCTTCATAGCATGTCAGTCCAATATTCTATTAATTTAATGACATAAATAGAACTATAACCTTTCTTTTATTTATTATTGCATCAGTATTTTTCAAAAGTAGCCATTTACAGGCATCTAAAGAATAGTTTGAAAAATTTAATCTTTGGAAGTACCAAAAAAATTTAGAGATCTGAAAAAACAAGGACTTGTGAAGCAACAGACAGAGAATTGTAACACTAACAAAATAATTCTATAAAAAAATAAACAAACAGACAAACAAGAAAACCAAACAAACAACATTTTTGTATTGTTACTTTTTAAAGAAAGGATGTTCAAGATATACGACCTTTTCTATCATCAAAAGTTATAAGTAAAATTACAGAGGATGTGAAATTAAAGTCAATTACATACAATTGGATCTACTAATATTCCATCTTAATGTATATATATTTGGGGTTTTCTTTTAACTTTTAAGCATGAATGTACAATAAACCAACAGTTGTGTATGCTCCAGCTCCTGAATGGGTCAAGTGGATGCATTGTCTGCTTTGCAAGGGAAGAGTCTTGAACCCTTCCACTCAGAGATCTGATAGGGGTGTGAATGAGATTTACAGAATGATGAAGGCAGGAGATGAGCTGAGCATGGCACTGTTGTTGGCCAAACATGAGAAACAGGAGGCACTGAAGCCTGGGTGAGATCAAGAATAACAGAGGCAGCAAACAGAGGCAGCATTTTGAACAGCCTTTTGCATGGAAAGGGAGAGAAGATGGAGATGGGAAACCACAGAACTGTCAGTCTCACCTCGATCCCCGAAAAGGTAACAGCTAAACCTGGAAACAATGTCCAAGCATACTGAGGACAATAAGTCCATTGTCTGGATCCAAAATTGTTTATTTGAATTTCTGGGCAACAGGCCAATAAAAGAATCCTGAAAGTACTAAGCAGGAATGTGTCCACTGACATTCCTGATGCAATGGTTCTGGATGCTGGAGGAGTACCAGAAAAATAGACAGTAGAAACACGGTCATACCATGAAGAATTTTGACCTAGCATTGTCATAACCAAGAGTGTTTTTTGCCTACATTCTTAGACTTGTTTGTCAAGCTAGGAGACTAAACATCTTAGAAGCCTCATAGTTAGAGATCAGTGTGCCCCAGACCCCAAGGTCCTCTCCAGAACACATTTTGTAAACTAAGATAGAACCATCCAGGGGAAGGTTCCTTGAGGAGGGGGGTTCACTCAAGCCTCTCATTGGAGAATCTTTGATAGATATGCTAATTAGTAAAACCTATAATGTTATACCAGATCTATTGTGTGGGTGCATTGTGGTGTGCATTGGGGTGCATTCGACCTGGCCATGGTGCACCTAAGGATCGTTAAAATAAATACAGAGGTAAAACCCCTTTTTCCCTTCTAACCATGTTTGATTCTTGATTTTAAGACCAGGAAAACGCATCAATTAATGTAATTGAGTTATGGAAAGACTCAGGCATATTTTCTTACCAAAAAACCTCCCAAAAAACCCCAAACTGAGAAAAGTATTATTGTTAACTTTTACCAGATCTATGAATAGTATTTGGCAAATATCAATTTGTTTCCCTAACACATTGGTAAATAGATTAAAAAATGTTACAAAAAATGGACAAGGGGAAAAAAATAAGCATGCTCTATATCTTATCTACTAGTGTTTTACCTCATCTTTAATTGCTTTACTCTTTCTCTGCTTTTGTCTTTGTCAGCTTTACTGCCATTACGGCATCAGAGCTTTCCCCCTGCTGTTTGCATACATAAGATAATTTTACTGGTCCTGAGAGCCCTTGTACTTTTTTTATCAGACATGGTAGGTCATAAGATAATGAAATCTTCATGTCACCAAATTACCATCACCATTTTTTGCTTTTCACTTCAGCTCCCACATGACAGCAGTCAAAACCTTACCAGCCACAGAACTGGAGATTAGTGCTTTGTGGTATTTGAAAGCTGAGGTTCCAACTTCCAGTTAGATGATTTTCTAGCTGCATGCTATCTTTAACAGCTGGTGAAATAGTAGCTTCTATCATGTCAGAATTTGAAGCTGGGAGGAATGGTAGGGAGCATAATGACTAATTGTAATGCTCATATTCAAGTTCTATCTCTAGCCTTACGAGTTTTAAAAGAATTGCTTTCACTGTTGCAAGGCTTGTAATCACAGCACAGCAGTTGTGCCTGTTATTTGTTCCTACTCCAGCCGGTTCAAGAGATACCACTGTCAAAGATGAGCAGTGTTTTGGGCAATGATCCACGGCAGAACATGGTCTATGGCATAACTCTCTAGTGCTTCCCAGAACTCTCATATAATTTTCATTCAATGATGATAACTAGGAGGCATAATTTTGAATGATACCACAGTATAGTAAGCAATTTTTTCAGGAATTAAAGTATTTGAGTGTACATGGTTTCTTTCTTTATTTTGAGGAGAACTTGATTTTCAATCCAAATATTAGCATGGTGCAGTGTTTATATTGGGAAAAAATTGTACAAAGAACCTCCCCAATATAATTCTGAAAATACTTCATTTAGTTTCATTACATATTTGGATGCAAAATAGAAAGTGAATAAGGGACATGGGGAAGAAAGTTAATGTCTGCTACAGAGTTGTATATCTTTCATACCTGAAAGAAGTAAGAGAGAAGTAATGAAGATGCATGTTGAGCAACTGTTAAAAGTTAAGAATTCTGAAAGGGTAAAAGGAATTAAATTGAAGCTGGCAACCATGTAATTGCTGGGAAGGGAAATGATCATGATTTTTATTGGCCTGGAGATTATGTAGGTGAAGATATTATTGTGGCAAATGAATCTTAATGTATTAAAAAAGGAATGAGAAAAGGGCTTATGCCAAGTGTACTTTCTTAGCCTTTTTTTTGTTATTAAAGAATTTGCTCAAAAAAAATTCTATGCAAATCATGGTCTTAAAACAGAAAGGAGTGGATATATTATTTATATCTTCTTCTTTGTAGGACCAGAAGAACTATTCCTGTGTTCAAAATCAGAAAGCATTTTGTAAAGAAATATTAAAGCATGTTATACAAGCGAGACTTCTTGCATCTACTTACAAGTCCTAAAGCAGTCACCTATACTATCTACATCCTTCAATATTTCTGATATCTCTTTTTCAATTTTTACTTTGAAATGTATTTAAATTTTGAGTGCTTGCAATACAAATGTAAAACACAATGCTTTGAATAATGAGAAAAATGTCAAAATCAGTTTGTTTTTAGCCTAAGTGTATGCTTAGCAACAGCAAAAATGCTGAAACATGCTATTTTATTCAAATATAAGGAAATTTTCTGATACCTTATTGTAATTTGCCAGGAATTAAATACTTATTGTCACAATTGCATGAGTGATAAATAGAGATGGACATAAGAGGAAAAAAAAGGCATTTTCAGGCAAATTTTTAAAAATGTACTTTTTTCTGAATACTTTCACTGTAAAAGCTGATATGAATATTTTGGTTCATTCCAATAGGTCCAAACTATTCTAGAAACCAAAAGTAGAAAGGCCAGAATATTACTATCACTCTCCTATAAGTTGAATTTTTGCTTCTTGTGTTCATTTTGTTGGGAAGAATGGATAGAATTTTTCTTCTATCATGTAGTTGAAAGGACAAGTAATCTTAATTGGTCATCCCATAGCCTGTCATGATCATATTCTAAAATATTTGAATTGAAGAAAGATGTTATTATGCAAAGTCAACTGAGCAAAAATATGTGAATATCTGAGAATTAACAACTCAAGAAAAAGAGAGCTTTTAAAGGTCATTTTAATTCTTATCATATGCCAAAACAGGGAAACAATTATGTTATAAGTGGGAATGATTCTTCTTTGGGAAACCACAGTTAACAAGACCTGAGTTATGAAAGACTGTTCGAAGGAGGCCTTTCCTATTGAGTAGCCAGGGAGTTGTATTTATCCTCTACCATTCTAAAAGTTCTTACAGTCAGTAATTCATTCAAAATTTCAGTACAGCTACAGCAATACAGAAGTGAAGGGTTTGGTTTAGTCGCAAAAGTTTGATCAAAATATTAATTTTGTCATATTCTTTCTTAGGGAAAATATTACATGTAATTGTATAATGAATTTCAGCAGTACCTACTGTAATACACTGTACCCAGAAATATACTTGGGAAATTTATCCTGACATAAATTTGGAAGTTAAAAGGGGTTATAATTATATAGGAAAACACAAATATTTTCTTGTAAGGAAAATCAAAGCATAATTTTTAATGAGTTCAATAAGTAAAAATAATTTAATGAGAAATATAGAAAAAGATGGCTTGTGGTCTTGTGGATCTCAAAGGAAACACAACATTTAACATTTAAAGAAAAAGTCATGCTGTTTGAAAGCACCTATAGTATTTTTAGAGATTGGCATAGTGGGTGAGTTTACAGTTGGTTTGAGTATTTTCTGCAGTGTAAAAATACGAAACCTAATCCAATATCCGTATGTTCACTCACGATCGTTCACAGTCCCCTAATGCTAAATGGCAAATATGTTTTAATTAAAGCAGAATCTGACATAAATCCATGTCCTATATCTTGGGCATTAACCTGTAATTCCACTCAGAATATTAATCATTTTATTCATAAATAAATGCCTAAAATTGCAGTTTAGTTTATACCAGTAGATGCTAGCTCAAGCTTATAACGATTTCCTTTCTTAACTCTGATTTGGTTTCATACCAGAGATCCCTTCCTTCTATATCCACACTTGAAAATAGTTCAGTGTAGCACCACTGTTACTGGTGAGACAGTAAAAGACAAATCATAGTGGGTCCGAACTGAAATTTATTATTTATTATTACAAAATGAACTCTCACATTTTATATTTAAAAATTACATATTCAGGATATTAGTTATTTGGTCTAAATTATTCAATCGAAATATTTCTGATGCAAGTATTTGAGATGGTGGTGGTGAGGGCTTATTGCCAATCTAATTTCATTTTCTATATCACACTCATGACACAGTTTATGAATCTTTTAGAAAGGCACATGAGATAGTTAACAGTATTCCTTTGAGAAGAGAACTGTTTTTTAGTTTCCATAGGAGACCTGAATTCAAATAGAAACCTTGGTAGGATTGAGCTAGTATGGCAAAACTCAGCACTTCTAAGAGGCATATGGAATCTGTAAATACCAAAAAGAGAGAGAGAGTGTGTTTCACAAATAATGTTCGTCTTGTTTTTGGAAATATGGAGATTCCTTAAGCTTTAGTTTTTCAAGAATAAACATCCTTGAAGGAGAAAAATTTTTCAGACATCTTCATTTCCCTCTCTTCTCCACATGTCCAGGTGGATATTTATCAGAATATAGTCGCCTTATATTTCTTGTTGTATTTTCTTTAACATTGCTATGCTAGTCCCTTACTATTTTGCCTCTAATCTATACTCCTGAGAAATATGCACATCTGTCCTTGGGAAGTCGTCACTGATTAAAACAAACAGCAACCTTTTAATGTTTCTCTGTAGAATCATTACAGCAAATTGTGTGAGGATTAAATAAGACAACAATAATAATTTAAGTATCATGTGTAACTACCTTAAAATAGTTCTATCTAGCTCTTCCATTTAATTAATGTTTGGAAAGAATCTTGCCTTCCATTTAACACTTACTGTGCACTTACACTAAAAAAAGAGATTAATTTAAACAGCAGTGAAAATTTTTAAAATATTCTGTGGAGAAATGCATGCACAAACTATATTAATTGAGCTCTAAATTAGTGGTGCTAAACAACAAAAGCAAGGAAATGCACAGTGAAGCAGGAAATGTACCATATGTTATTGTATACCTGGGCACAATGGGGACACTATCTTAATGTCCTTCTTAATGTTCCTGTTGTACTAGATATTGGTGGACATATGGTATGCTGCCTTTTTATATGCCTGTGTCTTTCCATTATTTTGTTAGCTGAATTTGATAGCATTTTCTATTCATGTGCTGTAAGGAAAAGGGCTTTAAAATGTTTTGCTCATTTATCTAGAGTTTGAAACCCATGCATTTTATTTTGCTTATTCATTTATACCCCATTTTTAAAATTTTCTTCAAGAGCAGTTGCTTATTACTTTTATTTTTAATCTTTTCATAGTTTTTGTCCCTGTCTGGCAATAATTTGGAATACAGCTGAGTAGCCCTTCCACGTGCAGAGGGGTTTTGACTCGCTGTCAGCACTGGCCAAACAGATGGCTAAAGCAACAGCAACAGCTGCTCACCAGACTTTGCACAACCACAGTCATACAACCTTAGAATCATAGCATTAAGAGTCCTTTAGGTTGGAAAAGACCTTCAAGATCATTAAGTTCACCAGTTAACCCAGCACCACTAAACCACGTCCCTAAGCACTGTATCTACACATCTTTTGAATACCTCCAGGGGTGATGACTCAACTATTTCCCTGGGCAGATGGTTTCAGTGCTTGACAACCCTTTTAGTGAAGAATTTTTTCCTAATATCCCATCTAAACCTCCACTGGCACAACTTGAGGCCATTCTCTCTTGTCCTTTTTCTTGTTACTTGAGCACTCATGCAACTGTCTTATTCCCTGACTGCCCCAAGGAACCTCAACCAGCTCCAGTTGGCAGCAGACAAGTTTCCCATTTCACTTGGCTCCTAGTGCCCTTCGAGCTGAGGGACAAAACACAACAACTTCTTGTGACATTTCTTCCTGGATATCACATGTTTTCAAGGTTGGCTGATGCAGAATACCAAAGGGAAAGGTCTCCTTAATTTTTTTATGGCACAATCTTAATAAATGTTTGCATTTAAATAGGCTGTTCATTGCTTCCATCACATGGAATAAACACATTGAAGTCACAGACGTCCAGACCTAGTCAGAGGAAATATATCATATACCAGAGAAGAGCAACTGAGCCAAATCCTTTTGACATATATGTGACTTACTCGAGTTACACCCTGGCAAAAATTCCCTTCATTAAAGCAGTAATCTCAGGGATTCCTACTGGAGGTGTTTGAAGACTGTTTATATTGCAGAAATAAAAGGACATTGTTGTACATTAGCTTGTCAATAGGCACTCAAGTCTTACAAGTCATTACAGATCAGGACTAGTCTTTTAAGTAAGATTTAGTGATTTCTGGCAAGTGTGAGTACTTTTGTCTAAACATTCAAATCTTACCATTCTAATATTCATACAGCAGTTTTGGTAGCAGCTCATTACATGTGTAGCTGCATTAATTTAAAAATGAAATAGGAGGCATGATGAAAGTCTCCTAACTTTTTATAGATGTCAGATAGCCTTACATGACATCTAGAAATGCCGGACTATTTGTTTCTGAAATTTTTAAATAAGAAATATTTTAAAAACAAATAACTTGATCTGTCCTGAAAATTTACCATGTGTATTCCCAGGAAAGCAAGAAGTAATTTAAGTCCGTAGCCATCAATTACAGCTAACATTTTTTCATATATTTTAGTTTGCTTTTTTTAAATTTAATTTAAAACTTTTTCAGTTGCTAGTTTTAGGAATTCTAATTTTATTCTATTAATATATCTTCAATAAGCAAATGAATGGGAAAGGATTGAACTATGAGTGATTTTGCACAAGTATTTTAATAAGGAGCTGTTGATAGAACTTATCTAGAATTTTTTATAAGGCAAAGTCATTATTGGAAATCATTAAATTAAAGTAATTAAAAAGGAAACAGGCATCTCTTTCAAAAGGATTCCAGTAAAATTCAGTAAAAGCAACCAAGTTTCTGAACAGCCTAGTCTTGTGTATCCAGCAGGGTGAAGAACTTGCCAGCTTATTGCTTCTTACTGATGTAGGGCTTGGCAATCAGTCTGTATCTGGAATAATTAGTGGGGATGTTCATCAGTAGACAGGAGCATTATGAGGTTCCTGATGCTATAAACAATTACTCTACTATGCCAGCTCAAAGGCTTTTACACTTTGGCAGCTTAAATGCTTTTGACATGTGATGCTGTTTTTTCTAAGAACACTGTTGTTTTATAAATAGTAGGCAGATTAGATTAGGTGTATGTGCACAGTGGCATGACTGACCTGTCTGCAGTGCCAGGGAATGGATTACAACTACAAAGAAGTAACTGGGTACCATCAAAGTGGTAAAAAGTCTCCATATTTTGGTAAGAAGTCTCAGGTTCCTTGATGTGTTATTCAGACTTTGTTCACAGGACTTTAGGGGTGACAGAATCAAGATTAAACCAATGGGTTTGTGAATTCTCTTCTGAAAACCTGTTCAAGACACATAAAGAAGCACCACTGCGCCATGACTTTTGGTAGGATTTGAATGAAAGTGAAACGATGACATGGAAGGAATTGGAGATTTATGTCCCTAAGCTTAAAGCACAATAAATTAATCATGGATGAGATAAAAACTAGTAACATACAGAAATGGTTTAGATCTGACATGATTTTCTCACTCTTACATGCAGTCTCCTTGAGTCAGTTTGTAGTGTAGCTACTTTGGGCAGTATTTAAGATCCTAAATTTTGATAAATCTCTGTTATTCTATACAAGGCTACTGTCTATTCTCTGTGCTCTAAATTCCCCAAGAGTGTAATAGCCTGGTTTTGGTACCCAGTTTGAGTGGATGTTCTTGGTCTGCTGCACATTGTTATTAGGAATGTGATTTACCAACTCAAAAATTACAAAAACTAACATACTTTTAGCATTGTTATGTTTCAATGATAATCTTTACGGTGTTTATGTTTTTTGTAAATAGTCTCTCCTTATTGTTATAAATTTAATATGAAGACATGATGCTGAACTAGAGGCTAGAATTCTGTCAAATGAGGGATTTGAGATATCTTTGATCTTTTTCACTATTCCCCACTTTCCCTTCTTGCCATAAAGAGACTCATCAATTTCAAGTAAGTACTTTAAATGTATCTTGAATAACAGTAGGACTGAAGTTCAGAACTGCCAATCAATAAATAATGGCTCCTAGTCATCAAAAGTTGCTTGCTTCTCACTGTGAAAGACAATTCCAAGTAATTGCTCTGAAACCCTATACTTTTTCATTTTTTATTAAGGAATCCACTGAAAAAGTATTCAGTGTGTACTCTAAAGTTAACAATACAGAAAGATTTTCTCATCTAGATTCTACCATCTCCTACTGAAATATTTTTCTTAGAAGAAATTTGATCCGCAGTTGTTTCAATTTCACCTGACTTTTCTGTTTCATGTTGTGGTCACACCTTTTTTAAAATTTCATTTCAGAGTAAAGAGGTGGAAGAAAGTGAACACAGAATTTGGGACCAGACAAAGTTCCTTGTCTGCTGTTGGAGATTCTACCATGACAGTGAGTGAAGGTACAGGAGATCACCAAAAACCCCTGCAGCAACAAGGCCAACAGCAAAGAGGAGAGGCAAACACTGTTCATGAAGACGTACAAGAAAATTTCATCCAAGAAGTGCATGTCAGACGAGTGGGAATACTGTATGCATTGTTCCTATGTAATCCTGATTTTTTATAAGAGCCAAGGAAAATATGGTAGAGTCAGTGTGCACCTATTTAGAATTTATGTTGACCATTGTCATTCCTTTCCAGTTGTTCTAATTGTTCTCTTCTAAAGCAAAAGGTGGACTTTAATTAAATTTTCCCATATTTTACCTTCCTTTGGGAAAAAGCACTTTTGAATGTGCATGGCATATGAGAGAGGTCCACATTCTGTCCTGGGAAGACATTGAGCCTGAAAATGGAAGTCAATGGTTTGTTTCTTGCTTTGCTTGTGTGTTTTACTTTCATACAGCAGTGGGCAAATATATCTGTATCTCAGGACCCCCAGTTCTACCAGGGTGACTTGCGTATTGCATTTTTCTTTCATTAGAAAAAAGAAGAAGAAGAAAAAATATTTTATTTTGAATACCCAAATATTATCACATACACATTTAGACTAAAGAAATATCCTTTCTTTATGTGTTTCTTGTACTATATAGTAGAAATAATGCATATCAAATTTACCTTATTGTCTACATACCACATTTTTATTTAAATTTTACTTTATTAATTGTCCATGTAAAAAATTGTAAATATCACATAGGAAGCAAGATAAATATGTTAAGATAAACTGGAAAAGCAGATTTTGAGAATTTTAGAAAATTCACGATTTATAAAAACAACAGCAACTTTCAGCCATCAAGTCAGGTGCAAATTATAATTTTGTTTGCCATGTGCAATTGATATTGAGTATGTGCAGCTTCTATTGCACAAGGATTGCTGCAACTGCTCAGAAATATGTTATTTTCATTCTTTATATCCCTATAAACTGAAAACTTTAAAGAGGATTCTAGTTGTGTTTAAAGCTATGTCCTTTCTAAGAGGGAACTGTGAGATCTCTTGATTTCTTTTGTAACCTAGGACCATACAAAAATCAAAAAGTATTAAAGATTATTGATTACACAGGAATCACATTTTTCCCAGGAATTCTCTGAGCTGCAGATGGTAGGAAGCTGGGAACTAAATGTTCTTATGACCCTCTCTGAGCTTTAGGCTGCTGCTGGAGATGGGATGCTAGAGCAGAAGGATCTATGTTTTGACTACTTTTAAAAGTTCTTAACCCTCTTTCATGTTTATAATGCTGACCTAATCCTAACCATTAGTTCTCAGGACACACTAAGGGATATACAATGAGGGAATTTTGTCTTTGTTGCCAGTAGCTGATTCACAAGTTCATCAACAAGGTACAGAGATACTGCGAGACAATTTATTTTTAAATGGAGTTTAAACATGTAAAACTTACAAGAATTGACAATAAAATAAGATTTGTAATTCTTTTTTTCATAATTCAAACTTCCTCCCTTGTTAGCTTACTGGTTCAAGGTTTTATATTAGACAAAAGATCTCTGGTCTTGTTCCATGCATTGTGAAATGACACACTGACTTTCTCTAAAACTCCATCTGCTTTTCTTATGCCAGCATCTTCACGGCGCCACAGTCTGTGAAATGGCTGTATTGAAAATGTTGATGTGCATAGTAGGAATGGAAAGTGCATAATTATTGATTTTCAAATGCTGTAACAGCCAAATATACTTCTATGGTTACACTGAAGCACTTGAAAATATGGCAGTACCACATAACAGCTTACTGATAAAAGGTTGTATCATTTAGATAAGCTTTAGAGACAAGATCTTTTTTTTTCCCCTCTGACAAGCCATTAGAAATATATTTCTTTTAGCAATAAAGTATGGTTTCAGCATTGGCCAAAATATCAATAACTTCCAGAGTATCTTTTCAGCCCACAGTAAATAAAGTCAAATGATATTACAAATTACTAGGGAAATTGGGATTCCATCTTTCCTGTCTGTATTTCTAAATCTGTAGAAAAACAAATAACCTTTAATTGGTGCCGGGGAGCATTTCTGTGCTAACAGCTTGGTAGTGTAACATGGATATTGAGGGAAATCAAACCAGAAGCTAGTTTCTGCTGCTCTAACTCTGCCATAAAGCCTTTTGTATGTGTCCACTGCATTATACTACCCAGAAGGTGTGATACACCTGGCTGGCCTAAAAGTCATGGTGACAATAAAATACCATCACATGATGTTAGTTTTAAAATTTATATTCCAGAATGTCAATACAGTATCTTTTCTTTCTCATGAGGAAATTTTAGTTTTTTGTGGGGTAGTTAATATTCACATTTATCCCACACATGTCTTTGTAATCACTTATTGATCATATTTTACTTTCAGGCACCTTCTGAATAGCACTTCTTAAGTTTTCTTTCTTGCCTCTTATAGATCACACAAGATGCCTTATTTTTTCGTAATTTCTCCCTATTCCCTGAGATAGAGGAAACTCAGCTGCTTCCATTGTCTAAATAAAATATTTATTTCATCAACACATACACAGAGAACTTCAGAGGCCTCTGTGAGGCAGTAAACCCATAAATTAGTCACTTAAAAGTGAGTCAAGATAAGATGATGCATGATTGCCCTGTCTGCAGTTGAGAATGTTTGAAAATGCTAATTTATGACCTTTCCATAATAATACTAGAATGTTTCCAGGTCTTAAATATACATCTATGATATTTTCTATGTACCAGTGTTCCCATCCATTCCTCTTCACATTTTACATGTGGGAAATGAAGATTAACAGATCTGTGCAGGGATGATTTGCTCAAGGTCACCAAGCATAATTATGGGAAAGCCAAGAAAACTCTTAAACTTAAATCTGGTTGCGAACAATTGATCTGTTCTTCATCTCTTAAAATGAGTGGTGCCTAAAACAGTGGATTGCCACTAGAAAAACGTCACTAAATAGTCTTTCCTACTTTTCTTTTTAAGATAATAAATAGCATGAATCTTTTATGTGGATCAATTTTACAAACTGATTGTAAACACAGTGATAGAAAGACCTGCAAATAATTTTCACAGCTGGCAATTAAACCTTGTTTAATACTGTAAATGTGTGTATTATTTACTATTGTTATATGTGCAGAAAGATAGGAAAGAATGATTTATGTGGTCTTGTGGTCCCCTACTTGATATGGAAACAGTGGGTAACACTGTGTTTGGAATAAAATAGACTAGAACAGTTCAGCTGGAAGAGACCTACAATGACCATCCACTCCAGCTGCCTGACCACTTCAGAGCTGACCAAAAGTTAAAGCGTGTTGCTAAGGGTATTGTCTAAACGCCTCTAAAATACTGACAGTCGTGGAGCATTGACCATCTCTCTAGGGAGCCTGTTCCAGTGTGTGACCACACTGTCAGTAAAGAAATGCTTCCTAATGTCCACTCTAAACCTCCCTTGGCACAACTTTGAACCATTCCTATGCATCCTGTCATTGGACATTGGGGAGAAGAGTTCAGTACTTCCCTTTCCACTTGTCCTCCTCAGGAAGCTTTAGAGAACAATGAGGCTGCCCCTCAGCCTATTTTTCTCCAAACTAGACAACCCTAAAGTCCCTAGCTGCTCCTCTACGGACATTCCTTCCAGCCCTTTCACCTGCTTTGTTGTCCTTCTCTGGATTCATTCAAGGACCTTTATGACCTTCTTAAATTGTGGGGTGCAGAATTTCACAAAGTGCTCAAGGTGAGGCCACACCAGCACTGAGTAGAGAGGGACAATCACTTCTTTTGACGGGCTGATTACACTGTTTCTGGCATCTCAGGATGGGGTTTGCCTTCTGGGCTTCCAGGGCACTCTGCTGACTCACACTGAGCCTGCTGCAGATCAGCATCCCCAAGTTCCTTCCTGCAAGACTGCTCTCCAGCCATTCCCTCCCAATTTATTACTGTGCCCAATATTACTCCACCCTAGGAGCAGAATATGGCATTTGTTCTTGTTAAATTTCATCCTATTAATCATTACCTAATGCTCCAATCTCTCTAGATCCCTCTGAAAGGCATCCTATGCCTCAAGAGTCAACAGCAGCTCCCAGCTTGGTATCATTAGCAAATCTTCTAATGGTATATTCAGCTCCTTCATCCAGATGGTTAAAAAATATATTGCTATATTATTGATAAATATATTGATCAGAACTGGCCCTAAAATCGAGCCATGAGGAATACTACTGATGGTCCATTGCCAGACAGATGTAGCCTCATTCACTGCAACCCTTTGAGTTCTGCCCTTCAGCCACTTCTTCACCTGGCACACCCGAAACACACTCATCCCACAGTTGGACATGTCCAGAAGGATGCTGTGAGGAACAGTATCAACAGCCTTAGTAAAACCCAGAAAAACTACATCTACCACCTTCCCTTCACACAAAGGCCGATGACTTTATCATGGAAATATATCAAATTAGTTATATAGGACTTTTCCTCTGTGAACCCATGTGCCATGTTGATTTCCTCCTTCCAGAATAAAGGGCTGCTTTTCTGAGGGATGCCTCAATCTCCCTCTAGAGTACTTTGAAACACTTTTCAAGATACACACCAAAAAAATGTGCACTTATTCCACTGTTGACTTGATTAACAGTAGAGAATAACTATGAAGGGCCTATGACCAGTCCAGAACGCTGTCTCCAGTAGGGTGGGAGCTATCAGAGTTTCATTAAGAACTGGTCACTTTTCCTGCTGAAATCTCTACCCTTGTATTCCCCAATCCTCCTGTCTCCATGCCTTTCAAAATTAAAAGGTTTTCTCAGAATAACCTGAGCCTATTTTCCCCACTTTAAAGGGAAAGAAACCTTAAATGCTGCTTTTAAAATATGCTAGTAAGCAATTATTTCTCAGAAACCATGAAGATTCTTGGATACCTTTTACCATTACAGACCTTTTATCGTGTGACTTCAGGAAGAAGACAGGCAATTCTAGTCAATTGAAATCGAAAAAGTCTATTCATAATTTTGTACAGTCTAAATCAGAACTAAAATCCAACACTAATTTCAGAGGATATTCTAAATATATTCAACAAATATAACTATATAAGATTGCAAATGTGATTCAATTGCCTCCTTTGATCATGAATAGAATATTTTCCAGGCAGTGCCATTTCAGGAATCTATTGATCATAATTAGAAAAGGGCCATGAATGACTGCTTACGCTAAGATTGGATAAAATAATTCTTAAGGCTATTAGCATTTGAAAGGAAGAAAATGCAGATAAGAAAAGGACAAACAAAACCCTGTTATTTACCATTTAAGCCTTGGGGGTTATCTTTGTAAGAGAGTTTAAAGTGAAATTTTAGCATACCATCACACATCAGAAGATAAAAGTGGATTTTCTAATCATCTTAACAAAATGCTATGGTACACATACAATAGACTCTATTTCTGTTAACAAATTAATGCTTTTCTTCCAGTCAGATAATCAATAAAAATACAAATGGATTTAACAGCCAACATATTACCAAGCTTCTCATTACACATTGCATGACTTCATTGGAATCCACAAATAGAATTTAAGAAGCACAGTTTTGAGAGTTTTGAAATGGCAGCATATATCTGGAGACTCCTAGTTGTTTCTTAATGTCCTATGGGCATTGACAAGAGCTCAATGAAATCATGGATCTCTCTCTTAGAAAAAAAAGCAACAAAAAGACCCCGGTGTGGAGTAAGTAGTGACATGGTAATTTTCTAAGAAAACTATTCAGAATAAGGAAAAATACTAGGCTTTTAGGTGTTTGCACTTAAAAGTAAAAAGACACTATTTTTAATGTACTTTGCTGTATCTTAGACATGTATTTTGAAAAATCCCCCTTTATAAGCAACAAAGAAGTTAATCCAAAATTTTTTTACATGAGAATATAAACTTATATGATTAATCTCATATTTTCTTCTTTCCTTACTGTGTACTAATTCTGCACCATTACTCCTATTATATATTGTCAGGTGTCTTGTTAAAAATCACATTGAGGAATAGGAAGTTTAAATTCTTTTACGACATCTAATGGAAAAATAACTTGTTTTCCAACTTAAATACCCTATGAGAGCTTGCAGGTAATTACATGTAAATAATCATCGATCATATTCTCTTTTTGCAGTGTTTTGGGTTAGCCATGGCTGGCTGCCAGGTGCCCATTGAGATGCTCCTCCACAGGAGAGAGAGAGAAAGTAAGATTAAAGAATTTGAGAATCAAGCTAAGAACATGGTGTTTTCTTATCAGTTATTTTCATGGCGAAACAGATTTGATTTGGGGGAGTTCAGCTTATTGCTTATTAAAAACAGTGTAAGATAGTGAGAAATAAAAGACTAAACTAAAACCACTTTCCCCTTCCTCTCCTTCCCAGGCTAAGCTTCAGTGCTTCACCCCTGACTTCTGTACCTCTTTCCCTCAAGTGGCACAGGAAGATGGAGAATGGGATTCACATCAGCCCATAACAGCTCCTCCCTGCCACTCCTTCCTTCTCACACTGTTCCCCTGCTGCAACATCCAGTCCCTTGCTCAGGATACTATACTTCATAAACTGTTCCAATGAGGCTCCTTTCCATGGAGCATGGTCCTTCAGAAACAGACTATTCCAGCATGGATTCTGAGCTGCAGCTCATACCAGAAAATCTGCTCCTGAATGGTTTCTCCACATGCTGCACCTTCCTCCTGACATGTCGGAGCATGGGGTCGGTCCTCCACGGACTGCACACAGATCTCTGCTCCACCACAGAGCTCCGTGGGCTGCAGGAGGACAGCCTGCCTCACCACAGTCCTCTCCAGGGGGCTGCAGGGGAACTTCTGCTCTAGTGCCTGGACCACCTTCTCCCTTTCTTCTTCTGTGACATTGATGTCTCCAGAGCTGTTGGTTTCACTTTTTCTCATTCTTCTTTGTCACAGCTGCTGAGCAGCATTTTTATCTGTTCTTAAATATGATATCAGAGAGGAGCTAGCAGCTGGTGGGCACAACTTTGGCCAATGGCAGGCTCTCTTAGGAGCTGTCTGTAACTGGCTTTGTCTGATATGGGGTCAGATTCTGTTGTCTTCTCACGGAGGCCACCTCTATAGCCCCCTCCCTGTTACCAAACCTTGCCACAAAGCCCAAATATAAGGGTTTTTATTCTAATAGTAAAACATTTCCTTCTGGAGTAATTTGACAGTGCAAAGAGCATAACTTAGAGTCAATTTACCCTTTTGTCTTTTAAAAATAGATTTAATCTAGCATTATTCTGTTGTTGTGATCTCTTATAATCCAGTGTACCAGGGCTATGTGAATTATTCAATACAACCCTGGCTATGCAGCAGTATAGTGAACTGTTCCAAAGAGGTCTAAGTTGATATACTTCTCTAAGGTGATACGCTGTTTCCAATACTGTCATTCATTACACAAATTAGCAACAAAAAAGGAGTACAAGAATAATACAATTTCATTAATAACCATAGGAAATTTTACCTAGTTTACTGTTATTAAAGTAAAATTGTTTTCAAAAACCATCCCTTGCGTTTCTGTTATGTTAATAAAAATACAGCTACTTGTATGAGCGCATAGAATCATAGACCAGTTTGGGTTGGAAGGCACCTTAAAAATCATCTGGTTCCAACCCCCCTGACATTGCCAGCCGTGCCTTATGCTAGACCAGGGCCTTGAACACTTCCAAGGATGTGGCATCCAAAATTTCTCTGGTCAACCTGTTCCAGTGCCTTGCCAACCTCACAGCAAGGAATTTCTTTTTAATATCCAATCTAAACCTAATCTCTTTCAGTTTTAATCCAATTACACCTGTTCTATCACTACATGCAAAGGCAAACCATCCCTTTCTAGATTTCTTCTAGATTCCCCTCATGTCCTGAAAGGCCACAATAAGGTCACACCAGAGCCTCCTCTTTTCCAAGCTAAAGAATCCCAATTCTAGCCATCTTTGTGAGTCTCGAGTTCCCATGTATATGTTGATAGAAGGGTTACATCATAGAATCACAGAATCACAGAATATGTGCAAAGAAGCACCTGCTCATACTCATATCACTGGTCAAAGAAAGAACACCACAAGTTATTGGACAGATAGCATTTGTGACCACCAACGACCACTGAACACCCTGCAAATACTCCTCTGTGCATACCTGGAACATGGACTGTAGATAAGATAAAGGTGGTACTATTTTCCAGATGTTACCTCAGACCTAGGGGAAGGTTCACATAGCTGTATGTGAATTGTGGGAGAATGTATCACTGGAAATGAACACAAAGAATGTGGAATTTGTGGGCGACAAGGAAAACCAGCTCATCAACTGTGCTGAAGTCAGCTATGACTGGGAAAAATGTAATTCTGGCAGGGGGAGATTGCTACAACCATCTCCCAGCCCAATGACCCAAGAAACCACTGACTCAAAAGAACAGAAAGACTGAGCATGAGGCATAATTAGCATTAGAGAACAGTGTAAGCAATGAACATCTATTCCTTTGTTTGCTAAAATGTATAAAGAGTGAAAAGTTTTGAACAACTTTGGGACCCTCACCACCAAGCAGCCCAGGGTGAAGAAGGATCAACAGGATGTCACCAAATCCAGGGCTGCTGACTGTCTTCTGCTTGATCTCTCTCTCCCCTCTCTTTTCTATTTCTTTCTATCTCTCTACGTCACATTTACTGTTAAATAAAATCTATATTATTGACTTCAGCATATGGTCTCCTTTGCGCTTTAATTCAGGCAGAGGCATCTCAGTAGTTGGATCTCAACTGTGTTTTTAACAGACATGGGGGTTTTTTTGCATATTCTGCATATTGCATATTAAAAAAAATGTTCAAATGGATGAGAAAGTGAAGGAGTACTTTTGGAATATCATCAAGACTTTGATGAGAATGATGACTAGACATATAACTTGGCAGATTCAAGATAGCTTGGAGCTAAAAATCACCATGATCTTCAATGATAATGGAGTAAACATTCAATTTTTATTAATTCAACTAATTAAAATTCTCACAGTTTGCATCAATCTGCTTTCTAGCCTACATGAGAGGAAAAATAGAAAACATTATCTGTATGTTCAATAGAGTCTTTTAATGCATTCAGGGGAAGAGGGAAGCTTATAAGCTGGATGGCTATTGGAAGTCTAGCGTATTTAAAATTTAGTTTAAAATATCTTTAATTAAGAAATATAAACAGAAACTGTATATGTGACTGCTCTGTATTTATTTATTTATGAAAATACTGCTCATAGAACTGAAAATACATTCTTAAAGAGACTTCACTTTCATAGTCTTTTTTAATTGAAGATCACCCTAGACTTTTCAGGGAAAAAAATACAAAGATTCTCAGGTACAACACTGGCACAAAAGTAATAATAAAGATATATTTTATTTATGAATTTTCTTTACATTGTTTCATTTGTTCATTTTTTTTTGTATATATGGAAGCACAAACTTCATGTTTCAGTTCTGCCAACTCTCTCAGCAAGATGTAGTTTAATCCTTCAAAACTTAGCACTGCAGTTTGCCTTTGTGTCCACAGAGGGGATAGAAAAGTCAGATTCAGTTTTTCATGTATTTTTTTCTTAGGAGCTTGAAAATTTTATGTGTGCGTATTATATTACTAGGTATTTCTTTACAAACTGATCTGAGTCATGCAGAAACAACTTATTTTTTGTTTAAAGTCAGCAATTCAGGGTGGGAGAGAAAAAAATCAACTCCTGGCTAGGTCAGTTACATTTTCTTATATCTCTACAAGAAGTGGTTTCTAAACATGAGCATTGGGTAAGGGTCACATGAAAAGGGCTGACTAAAGGCTGCTATCACTACTTCGTGAAAAAAAGCTTTTACTGTTACTGATCTCCCCCTCTTGAAGCTGATCCTAAAGGGAAAAAAATTGCTTCATTTTGCTTTAGAACTAATGCCTAGTATAACTCAAAATCCTCCTTAATTGCCATTTCTTCAGGCTTGACTTCCCATAATAAAACATTTCACCCATAGGAAAAGATATATTTGGCTGCTGAAGATTTAACCATTTTCCTTAGATGGTGCCCTGTCAGAGAGACGAAGCAAGGAAAGACTTATTTTTTACTCCTAACTAATTTTCAGACAGTAAAAAGGAGATACTAGAGCTCAAAAATAGTCTTTTCTTATTAAATATTTTTATTTTTCCAGCACAATTTTCTGAAGCACTGTTTAATTTGTATATTTGTTTGATTTGCCCAAAAGTATATTGACCCTAAAATATTTTCAAATGATAGATTCTTCTCAAGGTTAGTTTCCCATTAAGGTCTTGATGCAGTAACCATCTCAGCTATTAGTTTAAACATATCAAACTAATACAGTGTATTGATTTTGTGGATGTATAATGTATGTTCAGCATGATCATACATTAGGAAAGCTTTTGTGCATTTAGCAAAATCAAACCAGAAAAATTGGGGAATTTTAATATGTAATTATTCTGCTATCTGCACTTCTTATTCAAGCTAGAAAAGGTATGATACAAAAGCTATGTGATCAGGAGAAAGTGATTTGACAGATATTTTTTGCTGAATGGAAATATCATAGGGTGTGGTTCAATGTTCGTATTGCTTTCTTAAGATAGACGTTCCATATTCTCTGTCCTAAACGTTTAGATTTAGGACTATTATTGTCTTAAACTTTTCACTGAAAATTATTCTTGCAATATATTTATACTGAATTTAAAAGCAAGTGTTGTTCCATGCAAGAAGAAAAGATCATAAGAAATTGATACAGGAAAGCAAACTTCTTCCTTGCACATCAAAGCCACCTGACCAAATTCATGACACTAAAATGGAAGACAAGTACTAAAGATGGAAAAATCTGGTAACTCATGGGTCAAAGGACTGTAGCAGTTCAGGCCAGTATAATTTTTTTTTTTTTTTTTTTTTTTTTGTGAAGAAGAAAGAATTAAAGGCTTGCTAAAGCTACAAATATATTTGAAATGTGCATCATCTCCAGCAAACAGCCTGTCCCATGCAATCCCAGATTGAATGCATTTAGCATAATTTAAGGTACTGATATCAAGAGGCTTGATGAACCACATAGGTATAGTTGAATGCATCTGAACTTAAATGTAATGAGATATCCATACCTGTTATCTTCACAAAACTCCTGTCAGGCTCTGTTCTTACTCATGCAAAGATTCCGTCAGTGCGAAATGTAGAAAACAGCTTTTAGAACAGCACTCTGTGTGTTTGTGAGAGCGTCTTTTTGTGTGTGTGTAGGAGCACTTAATTTAAAATACAAGTTTTTTGTTTACCTCATACTTATCTTTAGGCTCAGCATCCATTAGCAAAACAGTATTAAACAACTATAGACTGAGCTATGATGTTCTACAGCACAATTTTAAAAGATATTCAAACATACAGAAAGCCACCAGAAGATTTCAGAAGTACTTTGCGGTTAGTAGAGGAAGCAATAATGAGAAGCACTGGAGGACACACAATAAAGCTACATAGAATTCTGATTATTCAGAAAATAGAATTCAAATTTGAACAGTTGCAGTCAAGGGCTACTAGGATGGGTATAGACTAGAATGTGGGTATATTTGACTAGAAGAACTGGCTCCTTTTATCTTGCTATGCAAAGCTGAGGAGTACTCAGAAATACTCTTGATGGGGGAGAAAGCAACCATACAGGCTATGCAGCAATGACAGCATCACACCATAAGAACATCAACTGACTATGAAAGATTTGTCTTCACAACGAGAACAAAGTGTCTGCCCTTTCTTGTGGGGTCATGGTGTGTTACAAGGTGAGTGATGTAATGATTTCATTAAATTAAAAAAAAAAAATTCAATCGAAATTTAAGTATTATGTAGTACACGGTGTTAGAATAGGGATGAAAATGTGGACTGCAAGACCTTCTGGAGTCTAATGTGTGAGCTTAGTCTGATTTATTAGGAAAGATAGAAAGTGATTGAATGACTGCAGTAATCCATCAACCAGGCTGCATGCGGTAACACTGTGTTCCTGCCGCAATAATGAAATGCAAGCGTTGATCACACTGTTCCAAGATTCCTGTTCTCCAAGATGTTTAAGAAATATTGTATCTAACTTGTAGAAATAATGATAATAGCAAATTATATCCAAGCCAGGGGAAAGTGTGGTACTATAGTCCTATTAACTACAAGGATCCTGCATCTACCCTCTCTGAACTTCTGCACCTTTTGGGATATTAAGAGTAAATTGTTTACCTGAGTTTGTAGAGTGAATGGAAAAGGTTTCCTGACATGTTTGAAATGCCCCTGAATTTCAGACCAGGATTAATCATCAGATGCAGCAAACAGCTGGCTCTGCCACTGCCAGCTCAGCCTGCAGCTGAGCAAGTCAAGCAGTGCTGGCAATAGTGTGCTGTACCACCCCGCTCCCTGGCTTTGGAGGGAACTCTGAAGAAATCCTTCCATTCCATGGGGACAGAAGAGGCTTGTTGCCTTTCACAATGGGAGAAGGGACTTCATGAGGCTGAAGAGGTCTTTCTCAACTTTAACCTAATAAGTTGTATAATAACCTAGTATGTTATGGTATGGTGTTTCTAGGCTTTGAAATAACCCACAGTTTCAGACTTAACTAAATCCAGAACACAGTCACTCTGTTAACAAATGTTGTCATAATACTTAAGTACTTAATATTCAAATATGGTTTTAAGTGACCAGAGACCTGAATTCTGTCCCTCCAACAACAGCACAGGGCTGACGACAGGAAAGACTTGCATTAATAATTTTGTCTTCTGTGTCTTCATTCCAGAGCTGTGAAGCACCATCAACCCTATCTTACCCAACGGCAAATTGACATTTTACTTCTTAGACAACAGCAGGAGAATTGATCTCTGTGTGGGAACAACCGCTAAAACATTTGGTGCTCTCTGGGAGTTGTTCAACATATGCTCATCCATTGAAACGTTCTGCATGTTTCCTACATAATCGGGGCTGGACCTCAGCCATCCACAAAGTAGATGACAGCCATAAGCACCAGGCCATGAGCTGTATTCTCTGTATGGCCTTTTCTCAGCACACCTTCTGTTCCCTCCACTCCCCAGAAAAGAACTTGTTTTCTAAACGTAAAGATTTTAATTAAATGGAATTTTCCAGTTTTTGCCAAATCTGGTAATTGTTCATATCATCCTCATTTTAAACGAAGATAGAAACACTGCTCTTTGGCAGTGTTCCTTTCTTAGTTGGCAAACAGGAATTTATCACAATGGAATAAATTACATAATAGCATAGCTTTTTAAAGCACCATTAATACAAATATATATCCTTCCTTTTTGACAGAAGTGCCACTGGTCTATTCAAAATCTAAATTAATTTTCAGACTTTTATTACTTCAAACATTTTCCTTTTCATTCCGGACTCTAAAATAATGCATTCACTTTACCTGTTAGAGAAGTGCAGCCTGATCATATATCTTTTCCAATCTCCACAGCTTTCTAAAAATATCCATGAAAAGCAATCTTTTCCCAAATGATCTTTACATTATAGCATTATTGTAACGATGGTCATATTTTATTTTCAGTTTATGGGTCTGTAGCATGTAGCTACTAACACTGGTATTAAAAGTGAAGTAACATGGCATTGAGGCTGGAACTTCTTATGTTGGCTGCAAAAGATCCATGAAACCATAGATGGTTTTATTTTCATTAATCAATTAGAAACTTGAATGAAAGGCTTTATTAGCATTTGAGGAGCCAACAGACCTCTTCTCCATAAAGATGGAGATCATTCATTCATACCCTGTATGATTTACTCAAAGTTCATGAAAAGAGAAGGGAAGTATTTTCATTCTAGATACATTACCAATGCAAAACCATTGTAGAGACTTTTTTTCTTAGAATTTTCTTTGGACTCAATTTAGCTCTTATTGTGGCATTACAATACCTGAAAATCTCAATACGTAGTTATTCATAGCATTTTTCTAAAAACATTATTGTTTTGTGTCAGTGCTTAGAGTGTGTTCTAAAATCCTTTTATATTTGTACTTTTTTTTTATGTTATAGGACTGCTTTTTTGACATTAAAAGAATACAATTCTAAATAATGTTATTGAAGAGCTGATTATGTATGATGAACAAACTCAGAAAATCTTTTCAGTCTTAGTCCCAGACAATAGTGATCATTAAATACTTCTGTTGTCTTGTACATGAAACATTGCAGAATTATGATCTCCTATGTAAGTCTGGTACCATCAAGGTCCAGTTTGAGCTTCAGTTAAGTTTTATTTTTGACAGCTAGTAACTAAAGGTATCAAATTGACAGTAGAAATACTAAGAGAACTTTATTTTCTCCTGTTATTCCTCATAACTTGGAAAAAAAAAACCTCAGATGGAATTTTTGTTCTTTTGAGAATTATTCCTTATAAATTACAAAATCCTCTGATTTGTTATATTCTGTCTCTCTCTGCATTTACGAAACTCTGTACTGTTTTATTTTATTGAATTATCCATAAAATTATATAAAAAACCTGAATATTTGGCTTTAGTTTCTCCTAGTGTTAAAAAATTCCTTATAGTACTCTGTCTTCATTATGAAAACAATACTGCTATTACATACAGGATAATTCAGTCTCCTAAATATCACAGCAGGTGTCTTTAAAATGAGGTGCAAAGCACTCTGTGAATACAGGGAGCTTTGTAAATGTATCAATGCTATTTTTTAAAAATATCTTCTTGGTTTTTCTTTTCCTTAATTAAGTCTGTCATAAATCCAAAAACCTTCAGTTTATATTACAGCTAGTGGTGGGGTCAGTGGCTCTGACCCAGGAAGAGGTGACCGGTCCAGGGAGATGGTCCCGAAAGGAATCGCCTTCCCGAGGCCCGGTGTCTTCCCTCAGCTGCTGGCAGGAGGGCCCTTGCAGAGGCTGTCAGCTCTTTAGTGATTATCAGGTTGTGATTCCAGCTCAGCTCTGCAGGGCAGCCTCCAGGCCAAGCCAGACCAGAGCGAGAGACGAGAGGCTCGTGTGGCTGCTTCCGCACGAAGGTAGCTTTATTGTGGGCTCCCTCCAGCGAAGGGGAGAGCCAGGGACGAGAACCCTCTCTGCCCAGGGGCAGAGGGCTAGCTTTTATAGGGATACAGGCCAATGGGTGAAGGCCAATGGGTTACAAAGGATCTGCATAGCGTCTTCTAAAGGATTGTGGGTCTGTCTTTTCTTGCCGTGACCAAAGAAGTGGTTGTCTTTCCAGGGAGTCCTGCTGGGCGATTGCGAAATCTCTTATCTCAGCAGAGATCCCTCCAGGGCAGGGGCTGGGCATACCCCACAAGTTTATATAACCTAAAATTATTATGTTTATTTCAAATGTAAGTGCATTTATTTATTTTGTATTACATGGTGAAGTTGTGTTTATTACTCAGAACTGTCCACTTTTGATGTCCAGATGATTACTCATAAGAACGAAAACTTGTGCAGAGTACATATACTTTAAAAGTTAAAATTACATGCATTATAAATATTTGGGCAGGTTTCATGTTTGAAAATTACCTACTTTACTGAGTACAGTACCTCTTAAGTTTCTAAGCATCCATGACACACACCATAACAAGCCTGAACACAGCTGTCATAGAATCGTAGAAGCACAGAATGGCTCAGGTTGGAAGGGACCTTAAAGATCACCTAGTTCCAAGCCCCCTGCCACAGGCAGGGACACCTTCCACTAGACCATGTTTCTCAAAGCCCCATCCAACCTGGTCTTGAACACTTCCAGTGATGGGCCATCCACACCTTCTCTGGGCAACCTTTTCCAGTGTCTCACCGGCTCACAGTAAAGAATGTCCTAAGAGCCAATCTAAACCTGCCCTCTGTCATTTGAAGCCATTCCCATCATTTAAAGCCGTAGTGCTCTGCAGGTTTGGACAGCCTGTGGGCTGTTTATTGCAGTCACAGGGTGAGGATGCAGCTATGACAGCCTGCACAGCAGCTCACAGTTACACACTTCCTCGGGGCTGTTAATCAAAATGTAACATCTCTCTAAATATACAGGCCAGGGGCAACTTGCACAGGGTTTGGTGGACAATGGGATGACGTCACATGCAGCCAGAGGCCTACACTATCCCTCAGATCTGTATTTAGTTTCCTCCCAGTCAGGGTTAGGGCAACGCCTCAGGGCTGCCTGAGCATTCCTCTGGCCAAGGCTCTGCTGGTAGCATGCTGAAAAGAGCAGTATAAAAGTGCCAGTAATCCTACACTGTTGTCTGTTTTATTTAATGATAAAACCATAAATCAGGGAGAATGACAGTATTATATCCTTTTCACCTTCTATTAGAGTTCAGTGTTCCCCTGATAGGAAATAAGTCTCTCCAGAGAGAAAGAGCTGATCCTAGATTGATTTCTGAAGTACTCTCAAGCTTCCAGGATTTAAGAGGAGATGGAAAATTGATTTGTATTTCACATGCTACATTCATTTGTGGAACATGTCTTCAGCTGAAGTAATATAGTATTTCTCCTTTACAGTAATCTGTATGAAGACTGATTTACATTAGGGTTTTGCAATATAATTCTCTTTTAACTCCCAAGACCTTAGGAGACAATATCAATATTCCTCACTTACTTTTGGCGTGAACATGCGAAATGCTTGAAACCTGTTTCTTGAGTCAGAACTTAATGCTTCCCTCTCTGCCCGGTAAATGACCTCTTTTCTGAATATCCCAATGAAGAGGGATAGTGTTTTCAAGGCAGAAAGCAGGAGACATTGTTCTGTTCTACTGAATCTGCTTCATGAATTAAATACAATTAAACTGCTGGCAAGATTTAACTGTTAAAATGACAGTTCCTGAGAGAAACAAAATAATGAGGGTTTCTTTTAGAAAATATTCAGGTTAAGTCTGTATATTCATGAAGAACCTTATAGAATGCATAAAGCAAGTATTTGTAATATTTGCCAGTTGATTCTACTCCCCCTGGTAAGCATCAGTTTGTTGTTTCTTAAGTAGAAATCATACTGATTGTGACAACTGTTTCAGCCCTTTGAAACTATTAAAATGATCAAATAAATTTCAATTATAAACCTGACCTTTCTCATACATGTAATTCCAGATCTGTACCATGACATTTATTTAAGTCATAGTCTTGCTTATTTCTGTTATGAGTATATAGAAATATAAAATAAGTTTTGGTTAGGCCAAGTAAGCAGAACAATCTGAATTCCACAGTTCTAAAACTCATTGAACAACAGGAGGTTAGGAGATAAAAAATCAGACCTTGCTCTGTGTCAGGAGGGTATGAATTCACATATGGATTCCCATTTATGACAATTGACTTTGTGCAGCATGAAATAGATGTCTCAGTACAGAAATGATGACATATTGCATTCATAAAGTCTCTTAAAATTGACAGAGACTCTGCAGGTAATTCTCCTAGGATTTTCAGCTTTTTATTGGCATAAACAAATGGGAACAGTTTACATTCTGCTACTTTTATTTTAATGCCTTTAAAAATGCAGTAAATTGTAGTGTCTGGTTTTTGGTTGGTTGGTTTTTTTCCTAGCAGGCAATAAATATCTCCTTGATTGAGAAGTCTCACTCTTTTAGAAAATCCTATCTTTTTGGTCCTTTCCATCAAAGAACAAAGGAGCAAAGATTGTACTATTTTGTATTGCCTCCTAGAAATACTACATTAAAATATTTGTTTCCCTTTTGAACTTAAGATGTCAACACAGAGATACCAACCAAACTTCCATCATCTATCTTTAGTAAAAATCTTAGTTATTATTTGAGTTTCTAAAAATTCTCTTGAGATTTCCTAGGGACATGATGAGATTAGTAGTAGCTAAAGAATGACGAAACACCATAGGAATTGGTCCTTTAGAAATATTTCATAGAATCATAGAGTGGTTTGGGTTGGAAGGGACCTTAAGGACCATCTAGTTCTAACCTTCCTGCCATGGACTGGCACACTTTTCACTAGACCAGGTTGCTCAGAGCCCCATCCAGCCTGGCCTTGAACTATTCCAGTGATGGGACATCCACAGCTCCTCTGGGCAAACTGTTCCAGTGACTCATCCCCCTCACAATCATGAATTTCTTCCTAATATCTCATCTAAATCTACTGTCTTTCAGTTTGAAGCCATTCCCCTTTTCCTGTCTATACATGGTCTTGTAAAAAGTCTCTCTCTGTCTTTCTTGTTGGCTCCCTTCAGGTACTGGAAGGTCAAAATTAGGTCACCCCAAAGCCTTCTCTTTTCCAGTCTGAACAAACGCAATTCTCTCAGCTTTTCCCTCTGACCATCTTTGGACTTGCTCGGATAGGTCAATGAGCTTCCCATGCTGGGGACCCCAGAGCTGGATGCAGCACTGCAGGTGGGATCACACCAGAGCAGAGCAGAGGGGCAGAATCCCCTCCCTGGCCCTGCTGCCCACGCCGCTTTGGATGCAGCCCAGGACACATTTGGCTTTTAGGGCTCCAAGTCTTATTAAACCCCAGGAGATTCCCATTGGCCCACTTCTTGAGCTTGTCTAGGTCCCCCTGCATGGCATCCTGTCCTTCAAGTGTGTAAACTGCACTACTCAGCTTGGTGGTGTCATCTGCAAATTTGCTGAAGGTGCATTTGATTCCTTTGTCTATATCTTTAATGAAGAGATTAAAAAACACTGGTCCCGCATGGACCCCTGAGGGACACCGCTTGTCACTGATGTCCATTGTGACTCTGAACCACTGACCACTACTCTCTGCGTGTGGCCATCCAACCACTTTCTTATCCACCAACAGTCCACGCATCAAATCCATTTCTCTCTAATTTAGAGAGAAGGATGTTGTGGATGCTGCGTCAAAGGCTTTATAGAAGCCCAGATGAATATCTTTGACCCTTTTCTTGTCCACTGATGTAGTCACCATTTCTGTTGTATCCAATAGAAACCTCTAGCCCACAAGATTTCTTTAGTATTATCATCTCCAACAACAATTGCTTAAGTAAATCTGGAAAGTACACTAACATTATAGATATTTCCAGCAACACTTCTAAAGAACTTAGTTTTGAAAGGAATTCCTGAAGCTGGTAAATTTTAAGCATCCTCTGAGAATACCATTGGACAAATGTTCACACTAGAAATCCTGTCACTGACCCTTTGCATACCACAGGTCAGAGGGACCTGTGGCCCAGCCAGGGGACTGAACACTGAGAGACACAGCAGGAGCCAAAGACCTCCAGACTTTTCGTGCACTTGGACTGTGGGAGTATAAAAGACCAGGGGTTCCTGTTTTCAGGGTCCCTCCTTGGAGGCACACAGACTGAGATGTTACTCTGTCGTTGCACCATGATTACATTATTTTAAGGCTCAAGACATCTGAGATTCTGCTATGAAAAACCTGGGGATCAAACTGGTAAGGAAGGCTGGTCTGACTGTGTGAGTGTGTGTGTGTAGGGAGTCGAGTGGGGTTGGCTCAGTGGAGCTGCCCACTGCGAAGGGGCCTCAGTCCCAGTTCAGGTGGTGCAAGTGTGACTGCCAGAGTGGCTCCTGGACAGTCAGATAGGAAAGTTTCTTTAACAATTGTCTAGAAAGTTGACACTGGCCTGTTGGGTTTTTAATGTAAAAGAGTCTGAATTGTGTGTTAAACATGCTAGCTACTTAGAGTAGTAAAAATTTACATGCCTTTTTGCAGGAACAAAGGGAATGCACTGTAAAACTAGCAAGTCTCTGCCAGAATATAGGCCTAAACTGTGCTTTAATTTCATCAAGCTATGAGTTTGTCTCCTAGATGTTGCAAGGTAGGGCATTAGATTGCTATTGCTATTCCTTGCTTTAAAGAATGATCAATAGCAAGCATGATGGATAGCGCTGGACAGAGAAGGAGTGGTCCTGGTTATATGAAAGATGCCAATTACATTTTGCCCTGTGGGGCAAACTTTCATTTCACCAAAGCGCTAATACAAAACAACTCTTTCTCTCAGTCAGCACTTATTTGAAGACTTCTGTACTCTGACTTGCAGCTCTAAAAAATATGGCATAGAAAGTTTCCAGTTACATCACTGTCAGGAACATTATGTTTCTGGCTTCAAAACTGTTTACAACAATGCTGTGTCAAAGAAGGCTGCTCTCACATGTCTTTAGTCATTATCCTAGCACAGTGTCCTAAAAGAAATTTCCTTGTTTTTACTTCTGCTATCTATTTCTCTGCTGTCTACTCTCTCTTTCCTCTAGTTCAACCTATGGACTGAGTACAGTTCCCTAATCTTCTACCTGCTTGTCTAAAAACTGCCTGTTGTCTATCTATGTTGTGCTGTTACTGAGATGTGGTCAGAATACTGTGTATCGTTATTTATTAGATTACTGTGGTTATCACTTCATCTTCCCATCAAAAAAGGAAATATGCCTGTGACAACTCTCTCTCAAATATTTCTTTATCACCAGGATATCTGTGAATAAAAGACAATAAAATTGCTTTTTCTTCTTTTGTGTCAGAATGAATCTTATATACTCTTAGGAAAAACTGTCTCCATCACAGGAAAGCTTTCAATGGTTCACTGCCTTAACATTATTCAACATGCATTGAATGCTGTTTTGAAGAGATGAAGTGACAAATATATGTGAAAAATGTGGTTTTACCTAAAACACAGCATCTTCTTAGGCTCTCCCTCCATGCTTTCCAAATCCGAAATAGGGTAGGAGAGAATAGGGTCAAAACTGAACTTAAAAAAATAACAAGAAAGAAAGGAAGCAAAAACTTGAAAGATAAAATTTTAGACCTGAACCCTGGTTTTGATAATTTAGAATTCATTTATTTGTCGTATTCTTACTTACATATACATATTTATAAAAATACTCTTAGGGGTATATATATCTTCAATACCAAATTTAAAAAGGGACAAACTAAAAAGCTTGCAAATCTGAAACATCATATTGTTTAATAATTAACATTAAAACTTCCGTTGGCTTGCTTCAGCATACCAGAATTGCATTTATAAGGATTTCTGCAGCTGACATAATTTCTGACTGTGTAGAATTCATATTAAAATATCACTGAATTTCAGAGTTTGCAGATGTATTTTTTTATGTAATCCTACCTCCAGTATAACTTAGAAAAATAAAAGTTGTGAAGACATATTTCAGCATAAGATTTTTAATTTTTTTTTGTCTCTTAATGTTGTGATTGCATTCTTGGCTATTGCAAAGCTCCAGAATGGGAATTTAATCATTAAAGTGCCCTATTTTTAATGGTCTCTGTTTCATGTAACTTACCCTGGCCAGCAGCATAAACCAGACAGACATATGATGAGGAATTAAGCCTCTTATATTCAAAAATTTTATCCTCTAATCTTTCTTACAATCTACTGCCATCCTTACTTTCACATGATGTCCTTACACATTTGCTTTCTGAAATTATTAGTGATTATTTCTCTCATCATCATGCATATGGCTATGTTTTTTCATTTCACAGAATGAAAAAAAATCAACCTCAGAGTCTAAATGCCCTTATCATTTCTAACTGCTAACACTTCAGCTAAAAAGAAGACTGTTTAAAGCCCTGACATCACCGTGTGAATTTTACACTAAGGCCTTTGGAGGAAGAGTCACTGGTCAGTGACTCCAGGTTCTGCTGCTGCTTTTTGAAATATTCTTGGTACCACAACACACCAACGTTTCACAGTTGTGAGTGCTGCCTGTGGTAATGCCTTTTTTCTCTAGGAAAGTAACAAGCAACAGGAAAGGAAAGTGCCATGTTGACAGCACAACACTTGACAGTTTTGACCTGCAGTAGACGTGACATTGACAAACAGCAGCAACAGGATCCAGTCAGTGGCATTCCATGGGTGCCATGCTGTATGGACATGCTTTTGGTTCTGATTTACATCCCTTTCCTTCCTCTCTTGGTGAGCTTAGACAATGTTCCTTCTTCAGAAGAGGAAATCCTTTTACAATAAGAAGCTTATAAACTGAGACTGTGCAGGCATAAATTGTGAGAAGTCCCTGTAGAGTGCGGCATAGGACAACAATTCTAGCAAAGAAAAATTAATTGTGATATTTTATAGCTCCTGGCAGTGAAATCATGGTTGCTATTTTGAAAAGTGGATAAAGAAAAGCAAAGCCAGTCTGACGTAAAATATAGGATGTAAACGATGTAAATAGCAGAAATGACCGTGTTTCTCCACAATTTTCTACGACGGGTTTCTCTAGCATTTACTAATGTGTCCAAGGAGTTTTTATGAGCTGGGCTATTTGTTCTGCTGCTGAAACAAGCAAATAGGTGAGGGGAGAATCTCCCAGAGACTGAGCTTCCTTGGAGTCCTGCAGTCTAGATGTCAGGCAACTTTATGCTGAATCATACAGACTAATTAATGTTCAATATTGTTGATGTGTTCTCAGACAGCAGACTTATACTATGACAATTTTGTTTAAAATCGCATATGGAAGTCACCACAATTATTCCTTTCCTAGAACCCATCATTATATCATGTATAACAGGTTTGACATCATCTTAACAATAGTTACCACATGATTTGATCTGAGAGGGTCTGTTTTACAATTAGAATATCTAGACTGCACAGTGAAGGTTTACTTTAACATACAATTTAATTTGCTTTAAACAGGATATGAGTAAAGAATAAGAAAAGTCTCATTGCTATGATACACTTTGATCCATACCACAATATTTATAGCCAGAATTAATAAGTTCAAAACATAACCGAAATGCCATGATTGCCAAATGTCATGAAAATATAATATTCCTCAGACAAAAACTTAAATGGGAGCATGAATAAAATAACTGCAATTTTTAGCACATTCCTAATGTTAATCATCTCTGTTATAGAACCTAAGACTTCCAGCTTATCTCTTACATTTAAGGGTCTCCGAGCTCATTATTAGTTTAAGAACCCAGGCATCTTTATAAGTGAAAAAATGTTATCTTCATTTTGCAATAGGAATAGTGACATAAAATTATCTTTCAGGAAAGTCAATTAAATCTGTTTCAGGCTCCATTCATCCCCTCCCTGTTCTACATTTCTTCATATTTTAACAGTCCCAGCACTATTGCTTCAAAATTGGAAATGTTTCAGCCAGTCAGAATCCAGGAATGCTGTTACAATTTTGACTGATTCACCCTTGCAGCTTAGTATGTATACTTACTTCTTAGTCAGTCATTTTCTTGGACTTATATTTGCATAATGATAGAGCAGTTCTGTCTTATTAATTTAGCATAGTATGCAAATTCCCATACTCTGACATGCAGGCAGCTATTATTAGTCCGGCAAAGTACAGGGATTTACATTAATCAATGTATTGCTCTTTCTCAGTTACTTTATTGCAATTATCTAAATCTCATAGCTCTGATTATGAAGAAAGAAAGACCTTTCAGAAAACTGAGATGAAGTGAACAGAAGATTTGAAATCACCATGGTTTTTATTGACAACAGTTTTGAGGACCATATGCTCTCATCATAAAGATTACTCAGGTGGGAAAACTTCTGATAGGTAAAGGCTACAAAAATCTGGGCGAGGGCACCATTTTATAAATGTCTATAAGATAAAATGTATTGCGTAAATCTGTAACTCACCTTAGTCTGTTATGTGAAGCAAGCATTTTCCCCTGTATCTAGTTTGTTGATAACTATATCCTATGCAAATACTTGACACTTAAAATATAAGATCAAATGTTCTCAGCAGAGCACAGATACTTAAAGACACCCTAATAATTACAACATTAGAAAAATTAGAAACATAGGGTGAAATTTCTCAGTATTATGGATTATCAATACTCTTTTGACTCTGAAAGAAAGATGCTCTAAACAAAATTGTCCAAGACGTGATTTAGAAGCTCAGCTGTAGAGAACTCCATCCTACTTTGTGTAGGCATATTATCAACTCTTTGGCTTATTTCTTCTGGGGAAGATTTAAGAATAAAACATCTTAGATGATTCATCCTCGTCTTTGGGAGCACTCAGGGTGATATAATTGAGAGAAAGTATTTCACATAAAATAACAAGCACAATTTTTCTTCATAAGAAGAGAAATCCTCTCCACCTTGTCTTCAATATGCTGCAGTCTAGTGGCTGGGACACTCCAGGGGAATTGAGATACCCTTGCCAGTGGAAGATTACAGCCAGGTTATATAATGAGTTTATTTGGCCATTAGGCTGCCAGATTTTTTTGAGGGGTGGCTCTTGCTTTAGACATAGAATCATATAGAATGGTTAGAATTGGAAGAAACTTAGTTAAAGATCACCTAGTTCCATCCCTCCTGCTGTTGGTAGAGATGCCATTCACCAGATCAGGTTGCTCATGTTCCTCAACCAACCTGGCCTTGAACACCGACAGGGATGGAACATCCACAGCTTCTCCAGGCAAGCTATTCCAGTGCTTCACTGTCGTGGCCAGTGAATCTAAGTTACAAGGGACAGACAGTTCTCAGTAAGACAAGTCCCTGGTACTACAAGAACCTCTTTGGGTTAGCGTGACCAGAAAGGCTTCTCCCAGGATGCATTGTTCTGTTATGGTAATCTACCCCAGTTTGGATTCCCCAGCTGGCTGTTGGCCTCTACCCCTTGTCACTCTCCCAGAGCTTCCCCACTGGTCCCCCATTCCCTAGTCCTGCCTTTTCCCCACCCCCAGATAAAAACCCTGAGTTCGCCAGTGTTCTTTCGCCTTTGCATCTGGGAGCTTTGACAGTGTAGAAGCAATAAGTGCTCCTGTTGGAACCCACACAAAGAACATTCCTGCCTCTTTTACCACTGACTTTATACTGAAGCTAGCCATGTGTTTGTGCATGCACCCATGAGAGCCCACAGAGCCGGACAGAGACAGTAATACATCACCACCCTCTGAGTACAGAACTTCTACCTAACATTTAATCTAAACCTATCCTCTTTAAAACCATTGCCCCTTGTCCTGTCACTATCTGGCCATATAAAAAGTCCCTCTCACCACTTTTTATAAGCCTCCTTAAGGTACTGAAATGCTTCAATGAGGTCTTCCCAAAGCCTTTTTGTTTCCAGACTGAACAACCCCAGCTCTCTCAGCTTGTCTCCATAGCAGAGGTGTTCCATCTCTCTGATCATCTTCACAGCTTCCTCTGGACCTGCTCTAATAGGTCCATGTCTTTCTCGTGTTGAGTATCCCAGAGCTGGATGTACCACTCCACGTGGGGTCTCATGAGAGCAGAGTAGAGGGGCAGAATCCCTTGAACTGCTGGCCACCCTGCTTTTGATGTAGCCTAGGAAGTGGCTGGATTTTTGGGCCATGAATGCACATTGTTGACTCATGTCCACCTCTTCATCTGCAAGAACCCCCCAAGTGCTTCACCACAGGGCTGGTCTCAATGAGTTCTCCTAGTCTGGGATTGCCCCAATCCAGGTGCAACACCTTGCACTTGGACTTGTTGAACTTCATGAGGTTCGTGTGGGCTGACTTCTCAAGACAGTAAGGTTCATACACATACACACACACACACCCCTTTCTTTAATTCCTTGGGCATTATTTCCCTCCTGCTAAGCACAGAGTGTGCACATGCTGTCTGTCATCAAGCTCGTACACAGCTGTATTTTAAGGGCAGGAGGGTGTGTTCTGGTTACACCCAAAGTTAGAGAGGAGGGCATGAAATAACTCGGCATGAGGACGCAAACAGCATGGAGTGGAAAGTTAGAAGATTCCAGCATCCCAGCTGTCCTGTGATTTTGTACATAGGATGAGTGGTGTTAGCCTATTATATAAGTTTATGCTACAGCCCTCCTTATGACAACCATGAACAACTGGGTTTTTCAGACTTAAAAATCAGGATTAGTAAATGTATTGCAAAGTTCTTGCATTTGTGTGCCTGCACAGTAGCCATCACTCAGGAATTTTCTGGCTATGGCCAAGGTGTCAGGGATGAACATATGACAGTTCAGGCTAAGCCAAAAAAAAGTGCATGGGAGAAAGCAGAAAAGTAATGTTGATCTAATTTTCTGCTTTCCAATGTATTAAAACTTAATATTCTTACCTTGCTGGCATTGTCTTTAATGATTTAATCGATTGTTATGTGCAATAGTTTTTCTTTCAATATTCTCCTTGCTGCATACATGCAAACAGATACACAAACACACACATGTACTGTAAAAATTCCTAATTAATATTAGTTGAAAAACATTAGAGCTGCCACTGCCTCTTGAATTAAAGGTCTGTACAAGATAATTGTATACACTTCTGATATAACTTAGAATGAGTTTTAGAGCAACTTTCTACTAGCTGTTTTAAGCTATGCAAAGCAGCTAGAACTGGGACCCAGACCTGTTCTCAGTGGTTTTAGTTTAATACAGCATTCCCCAAACTAGGAGTTGTAAATATTTGTAATTGCCTGCAAGTTTGCAGCAGCTGAAATAAAGCACTCATTAAACCTCGTCTTCCCCTCCAGTTATCTTTGCTTTTTTCCTTCCCTCAGGAATGTCCTTTCTCTTGACTAATGCCAATAGTGCTAAGTTTTTGCAAGACAATTTCTATATAAAATATACATACATTTGATATTAACTTCCTAGTTTTTCCACAAGTTATCAGGAGTGGTATGAAAGTTATTGCTGATATTCCTAGAAAAGATAATTTTGTAGTATTGATGTATATTAATATGAAGCAATACAGACCTATATTTGGAATGGCTCATTCATGTGCTTATTCCTTGTGAGTGGATCCCTGGAACTCGGATATAAGCACACATAGAAACACGGTAAGAATTTGTTCTGAAATTGAAGGCTCTGAAAATACAGCAGTACAATTATAAAAAGAGTAAAGAAACACATACTCACTCTCAAATTTACAGAAGTAGTTGTAGAGACACTTAATCTCTGGAAATCAACTGAGAAGGGCCTAAAGTAGCAGCACATATTATGTCAAGCGGTGGAGTACTTAAATAATTTCCTGCTTTTTAAATTCAGAATGTTAGTTTGGCATCTCATCTATTTATATTATGTATATGTATACACATATGTACAACATATACATGGATGTATGTATTTATGTATGTGTGTCTGTGTGCGTGTATAATAGGTGCTTAAGAAAGAAAAACAAAAGCACCAGAAGGCTGTTACCTGCTGAAAAAAATCCTGATCTACCAGTGCCTTGAACACAGGGAAGCACTTCTTTCCAACTCCTATTGACATAAAAAATTAATTTTCAGAGCTAGATTCCTGAATGTGGCTCAGGCTGACATGACAGATAGCTCAGCCTGCAGTAGAATGTCTTTCTTCAAAACAGGCAAAGATAGAATACGAAGTTTACTATAAGGTAAAACTTACGGCCCTAAAGATATTTGTACGTCTCCAAAGTTTGGTAGCTACTGATAGGGAGTTTTAAAGTACCTGAAATCCATTTTCAGCTTTTGTGTATCTTATTTCTCTTTATCCTCACTGGGATCTCGATTAAGATTTTCTTTAAAAGCTTTTCTAGATTAGATTCTTATTACTAAGAAGAAAAATAGTATCTCTGTTTACCCTTACAAGTGGGAAAATATTTGACTGAATTTGTAGTCACAGTACTTTGGTAAAGAATGAAAGACAATTAAATCTAACTGGGAAATCTGATAAATAATTCACTGCCAGAGCTGAGAGAGGCACAATAGTTTTTCTTGTGAGAAATCCAGAAAGATTTGTTGTCTTCTGAAGCTGAACAAGCCTAGAATAAAAGTGAGCACCTGAAAAGAACTATTGCTTCTAATGTTAGCCAGTTTTTCGCATTCAAGTTTTTGCCAAGAGATTCTGTTAGCTTTTTCTTCCTGGGATCCTGAAATATTCCAATTATTTTCTGTTGAGGTCTTTGAACAAAAGCTTATGAAATCTTCAGTGTAAAACTTGGGTTGATTTTCAAACTCAAAGAATACAGCGATCAGTCACAGAATTACTGATTGACGCTGAGTCTGTGGTAGATGCATAATTTTTATGTCTGTCAGCTAATATTGAGGTTTGTGTGCAAGTGTATCATTATTCCAAATGAAATACAAACCTCAGGGGGTACAAATTCAACCTAAATAAAACAAAACCCCATAAACCTAATAAAATCCTTTCCCACATGAAGGAAAAGAAAAATATGCTGCCATTATATTAGACAGCAAAATCACAGGTTTTTACAAATATCTGTGAAAGAAATAACAGACTAGCATTTAATGAATATTTTCTTTGAGATTTAATGAAAAAAAATGCTGTTGTTGATGAAGTTGCAGTTATAGTGAACTATATTGTTTGCTAAATAAAATTAGGATGTAAAGAGACAGATTGGTAGGAGAGAAGCAAAAGTGAATTTTGGGGACAATAATGCTTTCATCAGGGAAATAATCCTAAATGTCTCTAGGTCTATGGAGGTTTTTCTTTTCTTTGCTGAATGTTTTATACACACATTAACACAAGAAAAAAAGGGGAAAAAAAGGATATTGCTTCACAGAAACTATGCTTTTTTCTTCAGCTTTCTTGCTTAAAGGCAAATATTTGAAGTTTCGTTCTACCCAAAGATTCATGTTTCTTTGAGTTTTCATATGTCAAAGGATTAGTCTGAAGTAAATAAGAAACGTTCTGAAATATGTAGCAATTATGAAGATTATATAGGTTTGATAGTTTGTCTTTTTGGATTTTTTAGACACACAAATCAGAATGAGATTAATGTTATTTGAAAACAATAAAAAATGTTTGTCTCTAAAAGCTTACATTTAAATTATCATGATTTAAGACTGTCCATGGACTTCATAACTTGATCTGGTATCACTTAAAGGTGAAGACTCACCCACTGTTTTCAAAGGAGACAGGGCATAAAAGAGATGGAAAGCAGAGAGCTGGGCTTGTAGTTTGTTAAGGCAAAATGGGATATGACAGATTTGCAGCAGCAAAACTATTCATGCATTTTTACATAAGAATTTAAATATTTAATGTGAGCTCAATTGCTGGTAAAGTAGTATTAAATTAATTCAAATTACAACAGTAAGATGCACAGAATGGTGGTAAGATTCTTCTTTCAGTCTTTGATAGATATAGTGTCCTGGTTTGTTGGGTAACTACATAAATGTCTTTTGACCTGCAGAACTGAAAGTCTTCTCAAAATTGCTTCAAATTTGGTATGACATTTCTCGATAACTCAAGAACACTAGTGCTATTATTCTCTGTGTTTAGCTGGACCTTTTTCTGCTAGACGTGACATTGGGCTTGAAGTCATTTTGATAACTTTCCAGGGAGAGAGATTTTATTAAAAACATGCCATAGCTATTTTCCCATCCTGCACCTGCTCAGAATGCTGCCCTGTGTTCTATTATCCAAATTAATGAATTAACTGAAAATCTGGAGTTCAAATTTATATGTGGATCTCACTGTTGATTTTGATTTCTATGTTCTTTATTTGTGTGTTCAGTGAGATGTGTTTGGATTTGCTTTTTTGGTTTTAAATTTTTGTTTTGTCTTGATGTCATTTCAAGGCCCATGAATTTCAAGCAGGAAGTATTTTATGTCTGATTTCTAAAGCTCTTTAAGGCTTGCTTTGTGGTTTCAGATAAATTATCTTGTTTTGGCCTGTATTTTTGCTTGTTAGCCATTACATATTGCAGTTGGCAACACTTTTTCTACAAGATTTCTGCTGGCTTTGATGTGATCCATATTCTATTGGGTTATTTTTCCCAACCCAGGGACCATTAGCCTAGTTATGTGGATGTTAGCAGAGACATTCTCATTAGCTTCCATAAAAGCAGCCAAAGCAGAAAACTTTTGCAAAATCAGCAAATTGCAGTTTATAATCTCCAACAATGCTCTTGCTCCTTAAATCAGCAGAATCATTCCAACTTGTTTCACAGGGAGCCTGGCCAGAGTGCATATCATCAGAAAGGTTTTTTAAGAACCCAGCATTATTTAGACCGGCCCCTAGGATGTAACAAACTCGTAGGGCTTGTTAACAGCACCTGTGATAGGATCTTTGATATAATTGCCAATAAAAGCTCCTCCTTGAATAGGACAAACCATAATCAATTAGAAATGATTGATCACGTACAAGGGTTTGCCAATCACGAAGAACTCAAAGGAGGAGGGGGAAAATTGTATTAAAATGAATTCATCTTTCATAAAAAGAGAATAAAACAGTTAGACGTATTTATACCACTGAAGATAGGTTTCAGATGCTTTTGCTTACTCTGAGAAATCTCTTCTTATGTAATGAAACACAGCGATGTCACAATCAATCTGATGGATGGGGAAAAAAAGTTCCTTTTTTCTTTCCATGACAGCAAATATTAACACAATATGCACATCAATGCATACAAAACTCACATAATTTAGAAAACATTCTCTGCATGAAATATTCTTCAGCACACAGCATTCTAGTTAGAAAAATAAACAAGAGATAGGGAAAAAAACCTCAATGTACTTTCATAGAATATGATGATTTTCTGGTGTTTGTACTTAATATCCTTAGTTTATTCTCAGTTATTGCCCTTATACATTATTGCCTTGTATATAAAAGATAGATCTTACCAATTCCTTTCATCATCTGTCCACTTGCTATACTTCTTTTCCCACTCTTAATTGATTGCTGCATTTAAATTTTACATAAATCTTTATCCTTCCAAACTACATTTTTTAATAGAATATCAGTCTTCTGCAAGGAAAGAGATAGCTTCCCTTTTTCTGAAGAGACCTAAAATATGCACAGCATAAGAAAAGAGGTAAAAAATTGTGTATTTATTTGCCTTATCAATCTTGAACATACATTAGTTAAGTATTCAGACATTATTTATCTTCTTTTATTTTTCTCTACAGCGTGGAACCATAGGACAGTGTTTCAGAAAGGCAGTACTCACAGATCAAAGAAATAATGTTTAAGGTCATTATTGCAGCAGTGAAGCATTTGCTTTCTCTTTGTGCATCAAGCTGACAGTTTTGATGAAAGATAGAACTGCTGTTTCTTCCAACTTCTTTCTCAAAATAATGCTTCTTTTTCTTTTAAGCAATTGTCTTTTATGTTTACTTAATTTAATTGTGCAAACTGTAGAATTGGACAGGAAAGCAGATGTGGCCTAAAGTTGTAATTATTCATAAAAAGCGTCAAAGACTTAGTGAGGAGAAACCATTTGATGAACATGATGCATGTAGCTGTCATTTGACAAACAAATGTCATAATACCAGATGCCTTTGTGTATTCCTGGTAAGTTTTCTTCTGTTAAAGACAAAGTACGAATATAAGATAAACAGAATATTTAGTATTTTGTTTTTCTATAACTGATGAGATTGAAATTTAAAATTATTACAATGATCTTCAACAAATTAGTCTATTTCAGAAAGCCAGAAATTCTGTCTCTGATCTGAAATCATGCAAAAGCCCTAATACTGAACTTGGAAGAAAATAAAATAAGGCAGCAAAAAAAGTGGAAATAAAATATCAGAAACTCATTGTCAAACATAAAGGGCAATTTCTCACATACAGCCAGGAAAATAAGAAATATGGTACTTAGGAAAAAATTAGAACCCACAACCTTTCTGAACATAATCATTGCATATAAAAATTCCGAATTCCAAAGGGGCAGCATATGGAAACAGCAGGGGTTTTCACACTTTATAGTGTGATGCAAAAACCTAAATGCATTAATTCAGCCTGTATTGATCTGATTCCAAGGTCACTGAAAGGTCTGAAAAATGTTAAGGATGGCTGCACTTATGAAAGAGCAGAGGACTCAGACAAGCATAAGCTTTTCCAGAAGCAAAGGATCTGGCATCAGAGTAGCTCTTGTAAAAAAATAACTAACCACACAAACCAAAACCAGGGAGATGCACACACACACACATGTTCATACGTGCATGTACACACAGTGGCAGCTACAGCTGTGAAATACAAAATGGATTTTGGAGAATAATTCCCACGATTCTCATTTCTATTTTTTATGAGTCATTTAAACGTTTCCCCGCATTTCAGAAAAACTAATCTCTGATTTTAGTAATGATATCTGGTTGAAACCAGGGGTGCCTACTTCACAATTTTGCTGCCACAGGCAATCTGGAAGACATTCATGCAAGTGAATCTCCACTGGCACAAAAAATGGTCTCTAAACTATTTACTGCCCTTAATATTTTGCTCTCCTAGGGGACTACGTGGTCTGCCAGTCTGATAGGACCTGATCTATGGATCACTGATGTCTCATATATTTCTTCTTATCTTCCTTTTAATGTTTGACTGCACTATAGCTGGCTGATCCTCTAAAATAGCATTGGTTAGCTGGTTATCCAGCTTCAATGGTGGATCCCTTCCCAAATGTTTTGAGTTGCACAGTATCTCTTGGTTTCTAATAACTTTCATTTTATTGCCTAGCTTGCTACTGGATTTCATTTTTTGGTAGTGAACTCTCTGTTTAGCCTTTTGACTTGATTTCTGTCACAGTGCTGAACCTACATTAACCTTTCTACCATTTTTTCTCCCCTCATATGTTCTTTAACTCACTATCTTCTTAGGGTCTCCTTCCTTTCCTTTCACCCTCTGGCAGGCTACCACATTCTTGTCACTTTGACTGCACTGCAATAGATGGTGTGTACTGTCATAGCTCTCAAGCTACTGATAACTACCATATTTCTTTTTTTCATGTGGCAGGAAGCCAGACTTAAACATAAAACAAATAAATTGCATAAAGTATTAGAAAACTGCAAGCTCTAACATTTTTTCTTTCTTGCTTTCAGCTCTACCCTAATCCCTACAGCAAGACTGCTACACTACTACTTAAGAAAAATGATGTAATCATTGAACCTTCAATGTCCATTTTAAAGTGTTAACTTCTCCAAGTCCAGCGCCATTAATTTTGCAAAGGAATATGATTTCATTTCATTAATATTGACATTTTGTCCCAGTGGTCAGAGAACAGACTCTCCTGAAAGACCTTTGTTCCCTTTTATCTTTTTAATCCTGATCATCTGTAGTCTTATTCTAGCCTAGAAAACAATAGTGAGGAAATTTTTTTTCAATCTATAAATGTTAAATTTTAAAGCAACAGCTAAAATACTCATGACTGGAAAAAAATAGTGTTGTATATAGTATTACCAAATGGCTCATGTTGTTTCTTCCTACCTAATGACCCACATTTGATTTTTCAGATTTTTAAATTTTAGGATTAAAAAATATTATTTTCCTATGCAAATTATGTTCTCTATTTCTTGAGAAATGTTCAGTATAAGTAAAATATAGCCGCAGGATTGAAATGTTTTAGTATCTCTGTTAACTGTTCTGAAAGGCACTTCCCATCCTGGAGTATCAGAACCTTTTATCCAAACCAGAATGAATCATTTCACTGCTGAAAAGTTATTTTTGATATAAACACAAAGGGGCACATCATGGTTTTACTGCAAGTACTTTTGCTGCCTTAATTTCAAGTACCCAAAGTAATTGCTGTTCCTGAATATTTCTGAGGCCTTCTTTACATTATATACATACCATTATACTAACTAGAGCAAGAACAGGGAGAGGGGCAAAGATACTGCTGGTGCTTGGTACAAGAATATGGCTAGAAAGATGGGATAGGGGAGATAAGAAAACACTTTTTTTTTTTGGCAATCACAGATTCATGAAAATCCTTACAGTATGGGCTGACTAAACTGAAGTCAGCTGGCATTTTGGGATGAATCTGTTTTAACTTCTTCCTCATACTGAGATCCCCAAGATCAAATGATATAATTAAGCAATGAATACAATCGCTATTAGAATTTAAATTAAAACATGAAAATTCAAAATAAGAGAAGACAGAATAGAAAGTTCTGAAGAACTTTACTAGTACAAACTTCAACAAATGCTTTAGAAAGCTGCCACTTATGAGATTTTCCTAACTGCTGTGTGTTCTCCTCAGCAATTTCTCTTTGTGCTGCAAACTTCCAACTCCTTGCATTAAATCTTCCTGTCTCAAAATCCGCTGTCTGAAAGACTGAGTTTATTCAATTTCTTCCAGGAAAGGATAAAAGGATAAAGCTCCTCCTTTTTAGGGAGTTTCACCAAAACAAGTTTCTCCCTTTTGAAAGGAATGTAGAGTAAATGTTCTGTTGAGTCCTGTGTGCAGTTTTGGGCACCACAATATTAGAAAGACATTAAGCTATTAAAGAGCATCCAAAGGAAGGCCATGAGAGTGGTGAAGGGCCTGGAGGGGAAGCCACATAAGGAGCTGCTGAGGTCACTTGGTCTGTTCAGTCTGGGGAAGAGGAGACTGAGGGGAGACCTCATTGCAGTTAGAACTTCCTTGTGAAGGGGAGGGGCAGGCACTGATCTCTTCCCTCTCGTGACTGGTGACAGGACCTGAGGAAATGACCTGAAGGTGAGCTGGGGGAGAATTAGCTTGGATATCAGGAAAAAGTTTTCCACCCAGAAGGTGTTTGGGCACTGGAACAGGCTCCCCAGGGCAGTGGTCACAGCACCAAGCCTGAGTTCAAGAAGCGTTTGGACAATTCTCTCAGGCACATGGTGTGATTCTTGGGGTGTCCTGTGCAGGGCCAGGAGTTGGACTCGATGATCCTGATGGATTCCTCCCAGCTTAGCATATCCTATGAAATACAGAGCTATTGTCCACCAGAGATTATAAAGTACAATTCTGTACCTTGAAGCTCTTGAGAAGCTGTCTCAAAATCTGGTGTGCCATGACCTGTGCACTGTAGAACTGCCGTTCATCTCTTTGTGATTACCAAGAGGAAGTTCCTTGCATTTACCATTTGGGTAAGTTCAATTCATACAGAGGAATCTGCATGTACTTTTCCTAATCATCCATATTTTAGAAGCAGATTTTTTTTCTCTTCCTTACAGTAAGTAATCTCAATAAGTGTTGCTGGGTTGTTTATTTTTAAAGCACTTTATATGCATATACATGTAATTATGTATATATAAACATATAAAAATAAATATACACAAATATATTCCAGTCATCTGCCTTTGCATCCCCTAGCACCAGTACCTTTTTGAACTCCCAACCCTGTGCTGAACACTGACAGAACATCCTGCAGTTCATCTCAGTGCTACTGTGCAGTGTCAGAACACTTTGCTGCAAATCAAGCAACACTTTGTTTTCTTTAAGTACTCACGGAAAGTTTAAAAAGGATGAAGGTGACATTTTGGCCTTGAGGCTTACTTCACATTGTTGAAATACAGAATTTCCTTCTTTATGCCCTGAAGAAAAATTTCTGAATGGGAGGAACAAAAATAGCATTTCCATGTATACTTATCTCTATACAGGCACAGACTGGCTTGATTCACAGTGGGCACCAATATTGTCTACAGCCAGTGATATGTTTTGTGTTCATTAAGTGTGGGTCCAGGTACTGTGCTTGTTATATGATTTAGTAGGTTTTTTCCACTTGTTTGAAACTTCATTAATGTTTTTCATTTGAAATCAGGTAAAGCCCCTTATCCTCATGAATTACTGTCAGGTATATAAGTTTGGCTACAGTTGTATTCCTTTCCTCCCCTCCTCTCCCCTGCCCTCCCCTCCCCTCTCATCCTCTTTATTAGCACTCAAAAGGTAGTTGTTTCTCCAAACTGGAAATTTTAAATTTAAGTTGGAACTTAAAGAAGGGAAACACTGAAACAGAAATCAAGAAGGAGATCTATAGCCACTTACAACACTTTTTTGCACTGACATAAAGTCCCAAAGGCCTCAAATTTTTTCAACAGAACTAGAAAAAATTCATTATTTTGTCAGTCAGATACTGCAACTAACTTTAACAAAACCAAAAGATTCTAAAGAGCTGACGTAAATGCAAATAGACAAATTCCCTTGATCTGCTTTCACTTCTAGGACAAAGTTGAAGTTTACCTTTCCTATCCAGTGTTTTGTATGGTTTACACAATGCCTTGAAGAAATCAGGATTGGGGGGTTTCTTCCCCCTTTGAATTATTCTTTTTTATACAGCATGTTTCTTTTTGTAGATATTTTCACTGTTGTGATGTGATAAATTGTTGGTCAAGAAAGATTTAATACATGTGTTTTTATAAATACATTTCTATTTCTTTTAGTTTATAAAGCACTGATGAAAAAATGTTTGCAAAGAATTAACCAGAAGAATTATGCTGTGCTGTGAAAGCAAATCTTAAAGAGCCAATCAACGCTGCATACCTATTTAGTAGGTATCTGCAAATTGGTTTTCAGCCTGAATTCCAATCATATTTTGGATAAATAGGCAAGAAATTTAGTTTCCTACAAGGTTACATTGCTTCATTTGGAATGTCTTCTGGATTTGTAGTATTAGAAGACAACATTCAATAAAACAGGTTAGTGTTGCTGCCTTTTACTTCATCAAGCTTTTTCCTGGTAGACTTAAGACGGTCTTGTCTGAGCTATGAAAACACAGAAGAGTGTAATTTAGGTTCCAGTTCTGTCTGTGGACAGCATGAAATACATATGTCATGCCAGTACTAATGACAGTAATAGCAGTGGTCCCTACATCACTGTTCAAAACTACTTTTAAAACACTACCTTTGCTCCCAAGAAAAAAATTGTTCCCTTTGTTCAAAAGTTGACAGCTATAGACAAGACATGAGCTGCAGATGACTAGCTGTATATTTTTGTCTTTAACAGTTGTCAGGCTCCTTCAAATATATCTTAAGCCTGTATACTGTAAATCTGACTGCCTTCATTTCCCTTAAATCTGAAACTGCACAGCTTTACACTAAGTCAATGAGGACATGCATTGCACTCTCTTTTCACAAGCGTTAACCTTTTTCCTCCCTTCCAGTATCTTATGAACAACAGAGTGATTAAAATTACAAGGAGACAGGTTCTGAATAGACTACTAATGTATTGTTTTCACAATAAATATCCCACAGCATAAAACCACAAAACAATAAGCTCTCCTCTTTACTTTTCCCTAAAAAGCATTCTTGCATTCCCTTTAGCCCACTTATTTGCATCTTTATATTGAAGTGAGCAGATTGCTCATTGCAATATCTGTCTACATTCTCTCTCATCAGTTATATTCAGTGCCTTTCTTCCCACTTGCTACTCAGAAATTTACATTCTAATTCAGTTTGTACTTGTATCCCAAGCTTAGTCTGGAAAAGTCAGACTTCTGTGTTATATACTGTTCTGTATATATATACTGTATATATATATATACATATATGTATGTATATATACATATATGTATACAGTATATATGTATATATGTATACAGTATGGGGTATACTGTTCTGCAGTTCAGCATCCTAATACTCCCAAAAAACCTTGGTACTGCTATTTCCTGCTTATTTCCTTGGTGTTATTTCTGTTAGTCTAGCTTTGGACATGCAGCAGGATATTATCCTGACCTTAATCTAAGGAGCATATATATGGCAATCTTATGGTAAACAAGAAATGGATCTGCATTTATCTAGGATTGAAGTAAATTTTCACTCATAGCATACATGTGTAGGTATAGGTATCTGTTCACATGTATATATTTTAAGCCTTTTTTAAAATATGTTTAATTTTTTTTTATAATTAGAAAGCAATTGTTTTCTAAACTGCTTATTTTCCCCCATATAAATGCCTTTTAATATATTCAGAAGTGAAAAAGAAAAGAGTACTTCTGCTGCATAGACTTTATCATGAAATGCCACATAAAATCACATAGTAAAATACTGAAAATAAATTAATTGGAGCTTTTAAAGTTTTCAACAAAATATATTTTCATTGAAGTATGCTGTTTTGTTGAACAGTTCTTCAAGATATTGTTTTTGATGAGAGTTTCTCTGGATATTTTTCTTGTATCTGAATGAGACAAACAAAATTAATCTATGCTTTATTTTTCCTCATTTGGTTTCTGTTTTTTTCCCCTTGTAATTGAGAGCAAATGGCTGAAATCTGGGTTCAAATTTCAGAGCTTGGCTCCATCTTAGATGAAGGCAGGCTTTGTATTGGATGTCCCAGAGACAATAATTTTCTCCAGGTTAAAGCCTTGTAGGTCCCCTTGACTTCAAAGAGACCTCCAAACTCCAAAACATTTGACCACTGTAAACAAGACACAATTGCTCCTTTCCAACCATCAGCTCACAGGAAATTGGCAGTGCTGTGCTTTCCTATCAATATAATAGAAGTGTTTGCTCCCCACACCAGACTGTGATAAGGATAAATTAAATATTGCAGAGCTCAATATAATAGAGAAGTCTAAATTTAGTTATTCTTTTTCAAGTTGTTGCTAGAAGGCTGTGCTTGAAAAACAATACTGTATTTTAAGCATTTCCTCAGGATAGAGCTGGCAAACTACTGTCAACTAAGCAACACAACACCCACTATTCCAAACACCTCTGTAAGTGTGATTCAGATGCAGTCCCTGCTGATGCTAATGCCACTGCCTTCCCTGATCTTCCAACTGATCCCTGTTGGGAGATATGAATGAAAATGTATCACAACTTCATAATAAACTGTGCAGGCTCAGAAATACTTATTTACTGGCACGGTGTTCACTTAAGATGTCACAGACAACAATGTGTACAGCTCCTAGTGCTAAACACGATGTTTATATGATTGACCCAGAAAGGAGGTCAGTAACTGAGCAGGAATCAGTAGAGCAATGGTAGGTTGAAAATGGCAATAATTATTTCATAGAAAGAGTAGATGGATACCCAATCCACAGATTTAAAACCTTCCTAGGGTTAAGTTGTGTCTATATATCCAAAGTACTGAGGCAGTTTCCTTTTTTTTCCTTCTTTGATTGGCATTATGGAAGTATTGCTCATATTCATACCAAGCAGCTCAGTGGAGCTAGTAATGTTTTACAGTACTTAGCAAAACATCTACATCCATTTACACAGTTCAAGAAGAAATCTCATTTTCCATAAACATTTTTGAAGCATCCAACTATCTTTTCTAAGCTTTCCCAAACATTCTAAATCACAGGATAACAGAATTAATGAGGTTGGAAAAGACTTCTGAGACCACTGAGGCCAGCCTTTGACCAAACACCAGTGAGTCAACTAGACCATGGCACCAAGTGTTACATCCAGTCTTTTCTTTAACGTCCCCAGGGATGGTGGCTCCACCACCTCCCTGAGCATCCCATTCCAAGATCTAATCACCCTTTCTGTGAAGAAATTCTTCCTAACGTCCAGCCTAAACCTCCCCTGGTGCAGTTTAAGGCTGCGTCCTCTCATCCTGTCGCTGGTTGCCTGGGAGAAGAGACCAACCCCCATGTGGCCACAGCCTCTTTTCGGGCAGTTGTAGGGAGCTATAAGGTATCCCTTGAGCCTCCTTTTCTCCAGGCTAAACAAGCCCAGCTTCCTCAGCTGCTCCTCATAGACTTACCCTCTAGACCCTTCACCAGCTTAATTGCCTTTCTCTGGGCTTGCTCCAGCACTGCAAAGCCATCCCTGAAATGAGCGGCCCAAAACTGAAAGCAGGATTTGAGGTGTGGCCTCACCAGTGCCGAGTACAGGGGAAAAATCACTTCCCCAGTTCTGCTGGCCACACTATTCCTGACCCAAGCCAGGATGCCATTGGCCACATGGGCACACACTGGCTCATGCTCAGCCAGTTGTCAACCAGCACTCCCTCTTTTCTGCTTGGCCACTTTCCATACCTAGCTACAGACAGGCTAATCTAGATAGATTAATATTCTTGGTGTTAACCATAACAGTATCATATCTAAAACTTACTAAAATTGAGTAAAAACTAAAATTTCTTTAAAAATCCCAAACTTATTTTATGTTTTCAAGCACTAAAGGTTAGAAAGATGTCTTTTTTCTTCTATTCTCATAAAGCTGTTTTTGGGTTTTTTATGCAGGCAAGAATTAAGAAGTTAATACTGTCCCCTGTCCCAGCTCCGTGGGGTCCCACGTGCCCCCACAGACGCATAGGTGGGTTCAGTATTACAGTCGGTAGCAAAGAGTCGAGAAGGGCACTTGCGTGTGTTCCGGCAGGAGTATTTATTGCTGCTACACTGTCAAAGGGTGCAGAGGCAAGTATGAGAACAATGGTGAACTCAGGGTTTTTATTTGGGGGCGGGGAAAAGGCAGGAGTAGGGAACGGGGACCAATGGGGAAGCTCTGGGGGAGTGATGAGGGGTAGACAGAACAAGCACGCTGGGAGAAGCCTTTCTGGTAACCTTAACATGAAGTGGTTCTTGTGGTACTAGGGACTTGTCTTACTGAAAAGTCTCTGTCCCTTGTAATGTATGTTCACCAGCCACCACAAGAAGTAAATAAATAAAATTGATGAACATTGAAATAATTCTTCTCCTTACTAGAATTAAAATTCTATTAAATCCATTTTAGATCTGATTTACAATGGCAACTCAAATTTCAAATTTAGCACAATGTTAATATTAATTGGCTTCTTCAGAAGAGGTGAAAAAGTCCTATTCTTCTAGTACCACACACTGTAAATGTACTTAACCTCACCTGCTGCTCTTGCAGTAATAAATTACAAAAAAATTTTATTATTAACTCTGTTGAAGAGTAGTCACTTACCTTTTTAGTTATAAAGAAGGTCTTAGGGTTTTTTCCAGGTTTTCAGCTCTAATTTTCCATATGTCCTTTTAGTGGAGTTTGGTTTAGAACTGATAATTGAATTTGTCTCAAAGTATTAGTCACTGACATTGCATCAGTGATGGGAAAATTAGCACTCTTTCTCAACACTATACTCATCCCATTGTTAACAGTCTTTCTGATCTAAATGCTGCTCACTCCAGCTATCTGACAATATATTAAAACGCTTGAAGCTCAATTTGCACTGTTGCTAACACTGGGATAGACAAACTATGACTGAAAAATAGTTCTTAAATTCAGAAAAACAGATAAACCCACAGCTTTAAAATTAACAAAATCTCACCGTAAATCTAATCCTATTGCAAAAATTCATACACATCCTTTCCAATTCTGGATGCTGTTATGCTTCTTTGAACATTTTCTGATATAAGGGTTTCTTTCTTCACAGATGCAACTGTAGTCCATTTGTTGTTTGAGAAGCAGCCACACAGCAGGCAGCAAGTATTTCAATTGCTGCTGTGTGGACAGCGTAAGACTTTATTCAACAAGCAGTCAAGTAGGTGCAGTTAAGAAATGGCAACATTCTGTACAGTAAATTGAAAGATAAAGACAGTATATGTTTAAATTGCTCATTCATCAGATTATTTACTCCTTGCACCAGATCCCACAGATAAATGACTAGCAGTCTCTGTCCACACTCGTTTGTTCACATGAAACATCTTCCAGAGTACAGAAATAAGTTTTGGATGACAGAGAATTATTTCCCTTTTCCTTTAACAGCTGCACATCTTGCCCAGCCCTTCTGAGAAAGAGTCTCATTTCCTTCTAAAGTCAAAAGATTAAGATTTTGTTTCTGCTCTTTCCTTTCCAGACTGAATAGTTTTAACATAGCAGTTAATCAAACAGTTGTAATAATGCCCATTTTACAGCCCAGCTTGTAGGAAAACATAAATTCCCAAAGAAAGAACATTTGACCTCTGTACTTTCACACATCCTTGTTCCAAATAGAAAGAATATACATACATACATATATGCATACATATATGGAAAAGCAAATGATAACACAGATATTTTGACCACTGACTGATATTTCTGGGGAATTTAAGATGACTGTCAAGGTGCTAGAGAAACAAAAAGTGAAAATTAATTTGGCCTGATGGACTCAGTAGCCTAAAGCTAAACATTTTATGCCTCAGTCTTTTTATGTCATCACAGTTTATACTACTGTAATGAACACAACAGGATCTTTACAATTGCTGAATGTCTGTCTGTGCTGTTATCCTCTCACAAGAGATTTGAACTTTCATTTTTTTTCACACTAAAAGGAGTATCCTTAAGCAAAGTAACATTCTTTGCACTTAATTGGTTGCCATCTGAACATTTTCCGTCCTTCAAATGTCATCTCTGTTTATCTGTAATGGAAAATCAGAACTTTTCTATTAGCAAGTAAATATTGGAATTCAGTTTACTTTCAGATTTCTGATTCTTCTGTCTTAAACAAAACAAATAAACAAAAAAGAATTATGTGCTGGGCATATTAGAGCATTTTTAATGACTACTTAATGAAATATGTCTCTTATCAACATATGCATATTAGTTCCTAATTGAAAATTAATACCCTGTAGTCTTTCCAATATGATAGTTATCATTCAAATAGATAGTGCAGGTATTTGGGTTTTTTTATAAGAAATTTTTTTTATTTGTATAGTAATAAAATCTAAACGTGACATTTGAACGTAGGAAGGCCTGATGGTCTAATGATGCCATTTATCCATATCACATTGTATCAGTTATTATATGTTACAGAAAGATCACATAGGGTTTGAAAAAGACCAACTTATCAGGAAATTACTGTGCTATATTTTCATCAGGCCAAAAATAATTTGACCTGAATTATACCTGATTTAAATATTTAGTTTAGCAGAAATGAACTATTTTCTGCTGAATATACAGTTTAGAATAGCTACTTAAACATCTGGCTATGAGTAACACAGAGTGGTACTTTAAAACATGCTTCTTGGTATTCATAAAATTTTACTCCTATCATTCAGAGCCAACCTGTCATTATTATACTTGCTATTAACAGACTGTTTCAGCTTGTTTATTTTGGAGGATAATGACTTTTAAGGATATGTATTCATCCTGTTGCATGAGACTCATTCTTGTAATTCCTAATAGCATTCTTGGGAGCTACTCATACAAATCCTTACTGAATTAAGAATAAAGGCCAGCAAAAATGAAAAGAACATTGAAGGCAATGAAAGCATTTGTTACACAAGACTAAAAGTCAGATTTTGGTGCTCAGTGGCCAATTAGTTAATTTAACAGTGTCTCAATATGCACATATTAAATAGTTGTGATTTTCACCGGCATTTCATCTTATATGCAAGACTATGGGATTGTTGAAAACATAATTAAAATAGATTTAGAATAATGCATGAAAGCTATCACCTAAAGGCCGCTAGGAAAGTTTATTTGTTATTTATACTTTAGAGATTTCTTATTTTCTCATCTCTGGAAATACATTCCCTCATAAATCTGTTTTTCTCTCTAAAATATGAAGAGAAATCAAGTGACCTTTTAGCTACAGTAAATGTCATTATGACCTGTTATGTGAACAAGAAGGAATTGAAAGTTTATTGATTAAATCCTATAAATGTCTAGCAGACATCCAATGCAAATAAGAGAGGGGTGGAATTTCAGAGCTATTCTGAAAAGTCAGTGACCTGACTTTTACTCCTGTCAAAATGACACACATATGACCAGCCCAGACTAATTAGCAGACACAGCATCTCACTTGTCTTAAAAATGACCTTCAATTTTATTACACATTTATATTCTCACAGGTATATTAGCAAGAAATAAGCCTTCATACATAATACCCACAACAATATTACACCAGAACTCTTCCAGTTTAAGGCGCATGTTGTTTGCACTTGTGTTTTGTCATCAGTAATTGGTAAATAAAAATGCTACATGATTCATTACCTCGAGGAAGAAAAGAAAAGAAAAAAGAACAAGCTGGGTTTTATTATCCTATCTAATAATCTGACTGGTGGAAAACAACTGGACTTTTTGAAAAAAAAATGAATGCTCCTCTGCTGTGTATGCAATCTTTGTGTGTGATATAAATTTGTGAAATTATGCCAATCGCTAGTAAAATAAGCATTTAATTGGAATTAAAATATGTTTGGGTGTGAGAGAGGGGAGCTGGGAATTTTCTTTAACATTTTTGGATTGGCATATACCATTTTGTCCCATGAATTGCCTGTGAGAAGTAGTTTTGTTCCATCAGGATCATTACATATCTTTTTCACTTAAATTGTTGTTAAATGCTAATCAGTCTATGGGGAAAATCCATTATCATTCGTCAAGGACAGAAATGAAATTTCTGTATTAACACTATCAAATCTGAGAAGAGGAAGTTATTAATGTTTTATCCTAATTAAAACATTATTTCAGTGCTTTAGAATTCAGTATGCTACGTTTTATATCAGTGATACTAAAGACTGTGTAGTGCCTTCTTGTTTGCCATTTGCTATGCAATCTGAGATGAAGATTGACTATGAAAGGTACAGGATGCCACAGGCTTTATGTGGTTATAAATCTAATTAATGTCAAACTGGTTAAAGTGTTGGATAATGACTTTGGAATATTAATGAATACCTCATTAGAAATATTAACAGTATAAAAACTAGATTTTCATTTTGGTCCTAACATTGATACAGAGAACTGTAGTGAAAGCACACAGAGAGGTGCTCAATTATCATAGTTAATTATAAAATCAATTGCATGGGGGGGAAAAAAGGAAAGTGCTGTTTATGTGCAGTAGGTAACTCATCTGGGTTAAATATCATCTGAAATACAAAAGGGAAGCTATTGAACTCACTAAAAATGAAGTTAAGAGAGAAGATAAATAAGAATGGCAGGTTTGACTGGCTAATTTATAGATTTGGGTCTTACTAAAATCATCATGAACTGACAACCATCCCTAGGTGTACTATTTTCAATATGCTATTATTTCAGATACACACATAATCAGACAATGTAACGTTTGCACCCCACACATTCATTTCTCCATTTCTTTCTGGAGTTGGAGGTAACTCAGCAAAGCATCTACCCAAACTGATTAGATGAAAGAAAGAAAGAACTTCATCCCTTAGCTTGGCTGGGAGCTAGTTTTCAGAATTACAGGGAATAAATGATCAAATTTAATAGGTAGGGCAAAAATTAGAATGCTGGTGTCAGAACATGGTGTCATTTTCTAGATGGCAGTCCAAGGCTCATTGGATTTTAAGACTAAGGTGCCTTGGTAGGGTAAATCAAAGCTGAAAATAAGAAGAGCAGATAATGATACTGAATCCTATCTTTTCTCATATTGCTCTTAATTTTATGATATCCTTCATGGCAAGGAGAAGAAGAAAAAAAGGCCACCTAGATGAAAATAGTTTAAAAGAGTAAGAAAAGAATGCATAGAGCAACAAGCAGAAATGCAACATAAGAAGTGTGACATGATTGTGGAATAATAAGAACAAAGAATGGAAACATTTTGTTTGAATGTGTGGACATCAACTGGAATGTAATTAAATGATATGGAAATGACCAGATTATGTGATATGACAACTTCATTGGAAGTGGTAGGAGCAAGCTTATTTAGTGAAGGCGATTTAGATGCCTAGCAAATACATGACTGAAAAGTTCAAAGGTATCAAATCAAGAAGGAACCAAAGATGTGAATCTGAATCCAGCTTGCACCAACTTAACAGTGAGGACAGAGCTCAACCCCTGCTACTACCTTCAACGGGCAGCCCAGGTAAGTGAGACTGGGCAGGTCCCCTGTCTCAGGCAGAGATCATAAGCCTACTTAAGGCTGAGAAACAGAGAGGAAGTTCCAGTAATGCATCATTCCGGCAATGAAGTGGGTGATGAAGCTCAGCTATACTGTCCCTTCGTTCTCCAAAATGCGACAAACCCACAGGTTATGTATTAATGATGGCCAAAATGACACAGGTAAGTAAGTGATAATATTGAGACAGAGGACCAGTGTCCCCTTGCCTTGTTACTCAGTTTACAGACCTTTGATAACACTTATTCTCTTCATTGTTTTAAGGAGGTGTCAATGAAACTCTAAATTTTGCCTCTAAATTTTAGGCGAACATTTTTTGCATCTTAATCATTCAATTTTGCTTTCCTTTCTTGATGGAGTCTTGAAAACAAAACAAGCAAATATCCCATGGAAACAGGTATCCAATAGACAATGCAAGAACAAATGTAGTGAATAGAAAGTTTATATAAAAATTAAATTTCTCTGAATTTCTTTTCTGGAGAAGAGATGGTTGTGTGATTCTTCCCCTCTACTGTGCTCTTGTGAGACCCCACATGGAGTACTGGGTATAGTTCTGGTGTCCCCAACATAGGAAGGACGCAAAATTATTGGAGCAACTTCAGAGGAGAGCCACAAAGTCAATAAAAGGACTGGAGCTTCTTCCATAAAACACAGGCTGAGAAAGTTGGTGCGGTTCAGTCTGGAGAAGAGAAGGTTGCATGGAGACCTCACAGCAACCTTCCAGTATCTGAAGGGGATTTACAGGTAAGCCAGAGAGGGACTCTTCATCAGGAATTCTAGTGCTAGGACGAAGAGTAATGGGTAAAAATTGAAAGTGGGGAAATTTAAATTAGATGTTAGGAAGAAATTGTTTACTGTGAGGGTGGTGAGGTGCTGGAACTTCTTGCCCAGAAAAGTTGTGGATTCTCCATCTCTATCAGTGTTCAATGCCAGGTTCAATGGGATATTGATCAACTGGTCTAGTGGGAGATTTCCCTGTCCATGGTTATTCTTTAAGGTCCCTTTCAACCCAAACAATTCTATCATTCTATGAAATTAGAGATTAATAATGTAAATCTTACATAGAAATGAAAATTATTTTGTTAATTAATTGAAAAGTATTGAAAGGTAAAAGGAAAATTAAAAGTGTTTTAGAGACTGGTTTGATGTTAGCGAAATACATATCCAATAAACAGGAGAGAAACTAACAAAAGTGAAAAAATTTTAGGATTTTTTTTAAAAAGACATAGAAAAAATATTTGGTTTGAGTTGGGAGGTTTTCTTTAGCTTTTGTTTTTTATTTCAGTTCAACTGAAAGGCTCAGAGATAGAGAAGAAATCACTTAGTAAAAACACTGTGACCTGAAGACCAAAGAAGTGAAACAAAATGTGTAAGTGTACAACACTGGATGTAAAGCAAAGATAAAGGAATGATCCTGGAAGAAACACTGGACATTTGATAAAATGCAGCTGCCTGGGAAGTTAGGATTTGAATGGGAAAATAAATCACTTAGAAGAGGTGTTGCATAGACTAGAGAAGGTGATACAGATCTATGAAAAATTAAAAAGTCTTCCCTTTCAAATCTATGATATTACTGGAGAGAGAGCACTAATTTTAGGAAAGAACCTAAATCCAGTAGTCCTAATCAAACTACAAGATAAGTGGATCCAATTCAAAGCAGATGCTTCACAAAACAACATTTTCACAGACTCTGAGAGTACCTTGCTCATGATGTCAAATTATAACATAATCCTCTTGAAAGGAAGGGTTGGAAATGAATGTTGTTAACAAATTACATGCATATTCAATTGCTGTTCGTCTAAGTCACCTTTAAGTAAATGAGGTAATTAATGAGGTTGGGAAAACACCAAACACAAGTCATGCCATCAATGCAAGTAAATTATGATTTGTGCATACAAAAAAGATAATTCCTTGGAATGCACAATAATGAATAAGCATAATGCTTTTGGAAACTCTTTTAGCATAGATATTATCCATGCCATTCTGTTCCTTTTTCTGTCTCCTGAGCTTTAGTCCTAAAAGTACTCAGTATGTCTGTATCTTTCCAATTGATTCTTCCTCTCAAGAGGGTATTTTATTACTTTCATTCCAGCTCTGAGCAGAGTAGTACTTTTTGAAATCTAACACCACCTCTTTATGGGTGTGTAAAGCAGCAAAACATGCAGTGTTATGGAGCGATGGAGGTGGCATCCATCACTTTGAAGTCTGAGGTTACAATTTGGAGCCCCAGTGTACAACAGTATCAGCGATATTGGAGCATTTCCTCCACGCAAATATTGCAGTCACTTCTCTGACCTCACAAAATTGCTCAGCAGCTCAAGTTGCTTATTTTCAAGTTTTAATTGTAACCTAACTCCTTTCTATGGCAATTATTTTCCTTATCACAATTCACAATTACTGTGAAAAGATTTTTCTGAAATCGGTTTCTGTGCGGCAAAATACGCAAAACTGCTCAATTATTTTGAATAACAAAAACATTTTTTGAGGCAATCTTGCCACTGTTTGTAAAAACATTCAAATCCGTAAGTTTTCCAAATTAATTGAATGAATTTGAAATGGAAATATTCTAAGTGCAGTATGAAGATGTGATATGCTTGTTTTACTTTGTTAAGCAGCAAGTTTTACTTTTCAATGTCATTTATATTACTCATTGAAATGAAAGTCAACTGGAGTATAGTTTAAAAAGTCTGTCGTGAATTTTCAAAATGGCCAGTCTTCCATGAAGAATCAGATTTTTCTTCTGAGCAATAAAGGTTATTAATATACAACTTGGGTGTGCTTATTAGTCAAGGAGTTATGAAAGTTTTAGATTCTCATTAGAAAGAAAGTCCAGTCCAGAAATATCTGTACCTTGCCTGCCCTTTCTCCTACACTAACAGAACTGAGATCTTTTCCTAGTTAAAACAGCAGCTAGAACTCAGAGCAGGCTATATGTTCATTTTGGCCCACTGATATTTATTTCTGAGGTCTTATGCAGTGGTCCCTATTGCTGTGAAAATATTAATTGCTCCAGCATAATTTCTGAAACTTTATTTCTTTAAGTTTGCCTCATCACTATACTTATAGAAACACACACATATGTATACTAAAATTTTTTTGATTTGTTTTCTTAGAAAACCTGTAAATTCAAAATATATCAACATAAATATCTGCAATGAAACTCCAAGTCATTTATGTCTATCAAGTGACTCTTTTTAAGGACAAATAGAGATGCTTGAAAAAAATGCTTTAAATATGAATCGTTTACTCCTTTTCTGATGTAATTACCTACACCATTTGAAACAAGATACCTGAAGACTTTCATATTTTCACTGTCTGTTTAACTTACATAATTAACAAAGCCTTGCAGGTTCCTTGGGTCATATTACTCTATCATGACATAAAGAGGTGGAAAGGTTTTGTACATTTATCTCACAGTTTTCCCTTTGCCTGTGTAGTGGGTTGAACCTGAGTTGATGGAGAGTCTTTTAGACTAATGACACTTCTCACAATTTACATATTTAAACTGCGCGGAAAGGCGGGAATTTCCTTTCGTTCGAGCTCGCCTGCTGGAAGGTGAGGGGGGCCTCTGAACCTCTGGGCCCACTGGGCTGGGCCGGGGTCACTGCCCCCCACTTTTTTCCCAACACCACGGCACGGACCCTCGGTTGCTGGGGGGGAACCTGCCCAGAGCCGCAGGCAGCTAAAACCAGCCATGGACTGCTCACATCTAAACCCATCCAGCGCAGCTTCTGGGGACAGGTGGGTCCTTCGCCTCTCCATGCGGAGCCGGCGGAGTCAACGGGAGCCGGCGGAGCCTCCTGTCTGCAGCCAGCACACTTCGTGCTGAACTGAAGACACCACGCAGCCAGCAGCACACAGGGAGCGAGGCTTTATCCTCCATAAAGCCTGAACAAGGACACTCCTCAATGGCCAGTCCTCTGAAGCCTCAATGGCGGCTTCAGAGTCAGAGAGAAAGTGAGTCATGTGAGAAGGAGCTGGAAATGGCGACGGGAGAAAAGAGGGCGGTGCCGCGATTCTCACTCATAACTTAAAAAAACTTCTTGTATGACGTGGTAAGAAACTGTAATACCACAAACTGTTTGTCTCTTTAATCCATTTGAAGTACATGGGGGGATGAAAAGTTCACACGTGGCCCATGGAAATTGTGAAGAGTGCCTATGCCAGGCTACATAGAAATATTGAGAGGCTTTGTCTTGGGGTGACCTTATGATGTGTATCCCATATCGCTGCCTATGCCCAGAAATTAATTATTGGCCTTTCTATGCCTCTGAACTGAGCCTGAGAGGGGGAAGAAAAAACTGAGCAAAACTTTCTCAAAGCAGTTTGAAACTTGTTAAAGGTCACATAAAGATAGCAGGTTTTTTTTTCCAGCTGGGGCAGGGGGGAGCGAGGAAGCACCCGGCTGGCAGCTTTTCCAGTCAGCTTTTGGCCAGTTTTTTGCAGTTCCTTGTTCTCTGGAGAGAGGCTGAGAGCTGAACTTTTCCTTCTCTGGAATTTCAGATTTTCTCCCTTTTCTACTGGACTGCCTGATTGCTGTAACATCAGAGCACATCGGGAGGACTTTCCACCGGGCACAGAGGGCCTGGCCCTGGGCCAAGCCCCAGCTCCGAGGAGACCAAAGGGAGGACTCAAACACTTTCTCAGGTTTTTCCTCTACAGCGAAAGATTTTACCATTTAACATTATTTTCCTTTCCCGTGTGCTTGTTAAATAAATAGTTTTATCTTCTTCACTTTCCTTCGAGGAAAATTTTTTTTTTTTCCCGAACCTGGTGGGGGGAGGGGTGGTTGTGCCTTCTCTCAGAGTATATATATATTTCTAAATTTGGCCAAACTGGAACAGCTGGGTAAAAGGAGGAAAGTGCTGGAAAGGGGGAGGGGGTTTGCTTTAATTTCTTGTTACTTCTCTTTACTTTTAATTCTATTAGTAATAAAACTCTTTCTTTATACTGCAACTGTTTAAGGTTTGTGCCTGCTTTGCTTTCTCCTAATTCTTATCTCACAGAAGGAAAATAAGTAAGTAATGGATAGTTTGAACCAAACCACTACACTGAATTGGTGTTTCTGCCCGGTTTACGAACTGAACCTGCTACAGCCTGGACAAACAATGGCTGATAGTGTTCATACCAGTCACTACTGTGGATCCCTGACCTAAATGCTCTCCTTTCGAAGCCAGTACTAGGTAGATATGAAGTTCTCCTAAACCAAAAATTCTTTTCTCAGAACAGTATTAGATGTTCAAAAATACCAAAATTAATATATTTCAAGCAGACCCGTCCTTTCTTGTATCAGGTTACAGTCAGTATAAAAAGTGCTTGAAATAGTTGTTGATGGTTTCTGCACAATCTGCTAGTTTTTAGCACAGCAGAACTTCACACTAGAGAAACTGAGCTTACTATTATGAGATTATGACATTTAAAGTTTCAAATAATTTTCTATCCATTTAGATAGTAGCCCATTTTGTATATTTCCTCAAAATATTCACTACTGCAATCTATGTGTCAGCTCCTGAGTTCTTTATTTGTTTTACATGCTTTTTTACAAAAAGTTTCCGGTTGCTGTGCTTGCTACAAATATGTCCTGGTATCCAGGAGCCAAGATTTTAATCTGTGCATTACCTACTGCCTTACTAATCCGGTCATAGATCTTCAATACTCTGGTTTTGGACCACTACTACAACTCTGGTATTTTTTAAGGGAAAAGGATTTTCCAAGATCGTATGAAATCTGAGGATATTACAGTCTTCTGCTGTTGAACACTTTTCATTATTCATATATATGGTTGAACATGACATAAATTTTTGAACAGTCATTGCACATCTTAGTCCAGCATGGTTCTTCATGTGGTGAAAATACCACATCCTAATTTTGCAAAGCTATTAAAGGGAATCATTGACCTTTAACAGCAGTTCATTTGATTTCTTGTAAAAGAATATAAGTTCCACTGACATTTGTCATTGTTATTTCAAGGAAAAACTAGTCAAAATGCGACTACTGTTGTTTATTCTTTTTGGTTCTTAACTTGTGGCTCCTTGTTCATATAGATGTGTTTCTCCTAAGAAGAGATGCTTGACTGAAAACTACTTACATAATGGACCTGCAAGCTGTCGTGGCTTTCCTCATCTATATCTCATGTCACAGCTCCACTGGACTCTCAGAGTCAAGTGTTGCAGTCATTTGCACAGTTCCATCTTCATTCCAATGGCTTACATCTGCATGTCTGGAGTGCATGTACCTTATGATTGTAATTATGATTAGGTGATCGGGCATTACAGAGAGTGCAGAAATTAATTCCTTTTCCACTATAAGCATTGCTCCTCCTAAAAGCTGATGCCATTGTGTCATTCACACCTGAATTGTCTTTCAAGGCACCACATTACAAACTTGAATTATTATTGATCATCTTTTTCCCTTGCACTGAGACTATTCTGGCCCTGTATGACAATTAAGTATTGTCTTGGTACTCAGCACTGTGTAGTACTGCTGTATGTTAATTGCTTCACAAAGGGATAACATCTCTTTTTCCTGTCTTTCTTGCTGACAGACTACATGCACCCAGTTGGAATAAATACAGTTGAATGAATGGCAGCTTACTTTCCTTGAGAGTTATGAGAGAGTCCTTTACCTACCTCGAGAGTCATGAGAGAGATTGCAAACATGCTACAAATATCTTCCCTTTCACTGGAAATTTCTGCCTCCTCCATCTCTGCATGTGTTGAATCTCTTTAGATCTTCCTGCTGTACTTTCAGCATAGGGAAATAAGTATTCCCATTTCTTAAAATTTTTCCTCTACATTATCATTTGGTCTGTCCTGTGGTCCAAATTCCTTCAGTTCTATGCTGATTATTTGTGCTGAATCATTGATTTGCAATTTTCATGCCCTTTTATGGAGAAATCAACTGCCCTCTTTAACCTGGATGCATGACACCTGAATTAAGTCTCTGTCTTACAATTAAAAATTTAACATAAAATTTTTAATTTATCTTTAATCACAGGATTTTTTCACTGTCCAAAAAGTAATGAGTTCCCAACTCTAGCAAAAACATTTCTTCTGATTCTTAGTATCAGACAGAAAAATCTTTGTATTGTTTCATTTTCTAAGGGTGAAGTATTTATCTTATAATTTTATTCGTTGTGCCCATGTTTCAGATAAAATTGCTGACAGTATTTTCACAGACATGTCAATTCTTATGTGTCAGGCATGGTATTGATTCATGAGACTCTATTCTGAGTTACTTAGAGGCCCAGTCTTTAAGTCTTTGTAACATGAACATGTGTGGCCCTCTTCTATGTCTGTGTACCAGCTGACCTATATCCACTAATAAATACAAATAAATTTTTATCTGGAAGTCCAGAATTCTGTTTCTATAGTTCTCTGATACCCTTTTTTTCCTGTGCTTTTAATTACTGCACTATTTGCTTATTAATCAAGATCTCTTTTTCTGAGTGTCCTTAAATGGTAACTTCCATTGTATTTCATAAATTTATTGCTAGAAAATAAGCTGAGATGTTCATGAAAAAATGTGATCTTTGTTAAGAGAGCCATTTATCCAAATGCTAAAAGCAGACCTAACTGCACACCCCATAGCACTATTCTCTGGAGTATTAACCAAATACCTCCCTTCGTAATTTCTATTCCTTCACCCAATTGTTTCCATTTTAATAAAATCATTAAAGCAGGCTGGATTTGCCAGCAGTGGAGAGGTCAAAGGGATGGGAAGAAAGAAAACAGTGTCTGAAGTGTGTCTGAAAGAGTCTAGGGTATCTTAGTGAACATTTAGTGTTTCAGAAATAATTAAGTGGGAGTCAGAAACCGTGGCAAGATGTGTATATTTGAGGGGAGGGTGTTTCATAAACATAAACATTCACATTTCATAACCATAAACATAAACATAAACATTCCTCCCTCTGCTCTGATCTCAGTGGAAGGATTTTACAGCCCTCTCCTGAGGCTTTCCCTTCTTTCGCATAATACCCTGTGGTGACCCATCCCCTCCTCCCCATGTGTTTGTTCACCTTTCTGCAAGTGTGTTTGTATTTTCTCACACAGACTGGCTTTTCCAATTATTCATAACTGTTCTGTCTGCAAATGTTAGGCTTTAAGATGCAGTAAAGTATTATGCATAAGAATATGGATTTATGTACGAAGAGATTTTGAAAATGGGGCAAGGGAGTTTTCAAGAAGCAAGTGATGACCAAAACACACACAATAGAATGCCAGATTTCTAATTTCTCCTCTCTTCTCAATTGGACAGTAACCCTTTTTCCCCTTTTTGGAAGTTGTAGTGTGAAGTCTGAATGCAAACCTAACCATAATTGCCCTTTCTGTACACTACATCATGGGAAATGTGAAAGATAGAGTACCAGCAGGAAGATCATTCGTTGGGCAGATTATGTTAGAGGTAAGTCAATTCTAACTGTATTCCCTATTATTGCAACTAGTGTATAAATAGAGCTGTGTGACCTAAGAGTGTAGGTCTGATTTAGTTACTGCAGAGTTACAGTACAGGCAGAATGTCTGTAAGAAATTGAAATTTATATCTCGGTTGGAAAAGACGAGAAGCAGATCCCATCTTGTTGTCCTCGCTACAGCTAATGTGATAAATGAAACCTGCTGTCTCCTCAGCCAGGAGGCACATTCTTTCAAAAAATTTGCTTGAGAGTGTTGAGAAGCACTTCCAGAAGCACTGGTGAGAATGGCAGCTAAGTTTCAACAGAAATAATTGTTAGTTGGAAAAGAAAGTTGGGGAAAGGAAAAAAGCTCTAAACATATATAGAAGTTGATAAAATGAAAACTCCAAACCTGTTGATAGGACACTGGCTTCACCTAAGGGTATTAGTTGCAGTAACTCTGAGTTTGTAAAATGATCTACGTTCTTTCTTCTCCAGCATAGAAACATGTACTGGACAATTCATTAGGTAGAAGTCCAAATACTGTCTGCTTGAAGTGCAAACCATTCTGAATTAAAGACAAATTATTTCCATTGACATAAATGAAAAGTAGGTCAGATCATAGATAAAATTAAGACTAAAGCCCCAGACAACTCTACTCACTGTAAAGATTGCAGCTATAATTCCCATTCTTAAAATATTTTTATATTTGCTGTTTGACTCTTCTTTATTATATTGCTGACTTTCCTAGAAAATTGTGTTTTCTACAAGAAATAAACCTTATGGGTACATCCTTTGGGATTAAAAGAATTTTTAAGTATAAAATATTCGCAAGAAGTCAAACATTTAGGTCATTTTTTTCAAAAATGAAATTTTTGTATTAGGGTCAGACTTAAAGTGGTGAATGGAAACATTAGTCCCCTCAGTAGAATTCCCAGTTTAAGACAGTGGACTGGCCTATTCATTAAAGATCAGCTACATAACTTCTGACAATTCAAATCCAGTAAGGTGTTTCAAATCAGTCATGAATTAACCAAGGTGATAAAAATAGCTATTTTTAGCAATTGGACACAGACTCATGAATTTAAAACAAGTTTCCTTTTTATAACACCCTAGCCTCTTTATTACATTCCCTGTTCCTCCATCTGACATATTTATGAAAGACAGTATTTATAGAAGCATTGGAAAAAATTAAGGATAGCCTTCTCAGTGTCTCTACTATAACCATGCTAAATTTTAAAGTGTATAATAAGGATAGAAAAAATAGTGCTTCAAACATACATACCAGATTATATGTCACTGCTAAATGGGCAAGGATTCCTGATGGAAAATAAAGCAGTGTTTCTGGGGTTAGATTAGATTTGATCTGTATAATGTATAAGATGAATAAAGTATTTTAAAATGAACATGCTTTAAAGCACAGGCTTGTTTATCTGGTTGGGTTTTTTTCTTTCTAATATATACATGCAAGCTGAGGTAAGTAATTTTTTTATGTACCCATCTGGAACCAAAGCCCTTAATGATTCAAGAACAAAGCAGATTTGATGCACTATTGATTTTCTACCTCAGCAATAGAAAAACAATTGCTCTATGCAAAGATCTGTTTTTCTGGGTCTCTGCCATCAGTCTTTTTAATGTTTATGTAATGTAGCATTAACGTAGAAAAAGAATATCACACAAGGTTAAAAAGGAAAAAAAAATACTCTTTCATAGGAACATTAGGAAAGTCTTCATATTGCAAAATAACTTTTGGAAGGTATTTATTATTAAGTATCTGCACTTCTCTGGAGTACATAAATGCATGTGCCCTCACTTCCCTGCTCTCAGGCCACATGCTGCTCAGCTACCTGCAGTGGTGCACTGACAGGAGAGACTCTATGTGCTGAGTTTCCTTTTGTAGAAGCCTTGAATACAAGGGGTTTGCCTTAAACTTTCCTGAATCAAACTGTGGTTTGTGTAAGAGGCTTCAGTCAGACAGCAGTTTGGAAAATCATTCCTGATGCCTCTAAGGAAACATAGCAGAAGCTATATAAAGGCAATTCCTGGTTGCAATGCACCTGAGCCCAAAATGAGTTTGTCTCTGTTCTAGGATTTCTTTGCCTGTGATCTGCAGACAGTTTGGAGCTCTTCAGAAGTGGAGAACAAACCACAGAAGCAGTTACAGTGTAACCTTCCTGTGATATATTGTGCTATAAGGGCTATTTTACAGCAGCATTCACAAGTCACTAAAAAGTCTAAGACAAAGCAGTAATTTAGGTGTTTATAGGTGCAGACGACAGAACATTTAAGGCAACAATCCCATCAGTTCATAAATCATTAGAGGTGAAACTGCCTCCAGTTCATTACAAAGTTCAAAATAATACTCTGTAGAAATAGTATATGAGATCTATACAGAAACCTGAAGCATTTATACATGCTGAAAATAATAACTACCTTCCTTCAAAAGTCTATTGCAAATCCCCTAGAAGATATGTCATTGCATTCCACTTCCAGGTCTAATACTATCTTATTTATTAAGGATTGCAAACAGGAATGTGTTCCTTTACAAGGCTGATCAAAATTCAAACTGAGCATTTCCTAAAATGAGTGCTTTATGGAAATATTAATAGGATTCAACCGACTGTTTGAGCCCTGGGGTGGTGTGAGAGAATGAAAGCCTGAAAGAGTTAATGTAAATCTGAAACCCTTAATGTCTCAACCACCGGCAGAAGAGAATAAGAATGTTACCATGCCAACGAGATAAGGTGCGGTTAGAAAAGAGCATCTTGTGGAGGCAGGATGTCGCTTTTCTGGGACCAACTTCCTTATCTTGGGTAACTACACCTAAAAAAGTTAGAGACAGCATTGCATATGAGCCTCTTTTTGGGGAGAGGAGCTGAAATCATGAGACCCCCTGTCATAGGTTAGCAAGCATAGTCCCGGAAGGGATGTCCTTGCTAAGGGGTGCTTACAGTTTCCTCTGGGACCTGATAGAACCTATCAGCTGGCCAGTGTGAATATGGACAATTCTTTAAGCCACTTAAAGTTGTGACCGCCTGTGTGATCCACATTTAAGAATAGACAAACTCCCCCTCCAAGCTCTCTCTCGTTTCCGGCGCTGGGACAGGTGGCTGCGGGCCCCGTGTGGGGGCCAGCGGGCCCGGCCAGGCCCTGCTTGGGCCAGGCCAGGCTGGGCCACGGCCATCCTGGAGCTGATGGACCTGTTCCAGCCGTGGAACCCCCCCCACTGCCTTGCCGTGGGCAGCCGGAGCGGCTCGGCTCTCCCCCCTCTCCACTGCGATAAGAAAAATTCAACATTCCAGCTGCAAAGCTGCAAGGCCGAGGTGAGATTAACCCTTTTATTGCTGTGAAGAGCTGAAAACCTGAGGGAAGAGAGAGAGGAGATGCTTAAAGCTGAAATTCTGTTGTGAAGCTATGATATATCAGACTATCCTGTTGTAATTCCATGAAGATATGGGAGGTGGAGTGTTCAACTTGTGAGCAAAAGCACCTGCGCTGAGATAGGCAGATGCTGACGCAGCTGTAATTTCATGAGAAGTTTGGACAGGGAGAGATGGACCAGATGAGGACTTTTGCTCCAAATGGGAAAGGAGAAAACCTCAGTCCCTAGAGATGGACCAGATGAGGACTTTTGCTCCAAACGGGAAAGGAGAAAACCTCAGTTCCTAGAGATGCTCCCAGAGATAGTCCTAACGATGAAGATGATGAAGACCCTTTGCTCCCAGGGAAGGAGAAGGGCCTCTGTTTTTGTTTCTGACTGGCTCAACCTTAAAATTGTACCCCAAAAAACTTCAAGAGTGGACCCTCGAAAGCAGTTGCGGGAAAAGCTGCAAGTCGGGGGAAGGGACTCACATCGTGAGCAGAGAGACTCCTCTTCCTAAATGGACTGAACAATATTTGGAAGTGGGCGGCTGTCTCGTTGTGATAATGTTTTCATAGCATGAGCAAGAAGAGACTTCTCTTTCTAAATGGACTGAACAAGGTTATTATGGCAGTGGTAAACAGACTGAACATCTCAAGGGTTGTCTTTTTACATTGTCAGTGGGAGAAGGGAGGAAGGTGGGGGAAGGAGGAGAGTTCTGAAGGTGGTATAATTTTTTTCCTTCTTTTAGGTCTGTTAATAAACTTCTTTATATTCTTTCAAGTTTGGTGCCTGCTTTGCATTTCTCCTAATTCTTATCTCACAGAAGATAAACAGTAATGAGTATTTTGGACCAAACCACTACACCCCCCCAAATCCCTACTGAAAAGTTTGAGAATAAGAAAATGTGCCTGCATGAAGACAAGTCTGTAAATAGCACAGCTGAGAGGGGCTGTGGATGTACCCACTCAAAATTATACTGAGGAACCAAATAATTGGTTCTTTCCCACCAGTTTTATAATTTCATATTTACCATGTCACTTGGACAGTTGACAGATTCTGAACCACAGAATTACATAATAGCAGCAGCTTAGTCTTTCCTCTGTTCCATATTCACGTTTTTCATTTTCTCTCCTTCTAGTTAATTCTGTTTTGCAGAACTGTGAATGCATCCTAAAAGTGCCTCATTACAAGATTTTGCTCAAAGGACTAAGATAATAATAAGTATAACCAGACAAGGATTAAACTGATGTAATGACCTGGAGAGAAAGTTGAAGTTTCTAATTGTAGTCTGGTTTTACCTAGTATCATTGGCTTCTTTGTAAACTTTATTTGAAGACTGATTTTCATATTTACTTTATTCAAAGGAAGATTCTCATATACTGGATGATGTTTATGATTCTGATAGATTATATTCACTGTCAAGAAAACATAGATTTGGAAAGCACAGAAACAGTCAAATAATTTTAAAAAGTGTGAAGTATGTTCATGCAAAGTGTGCCAGAGACAGAGTGCCTGATTGATTGAAAAGACAAAATGTTACTGCTAAGTGTTCTTTTTTTTCTAATTTAATAAAAAAGTAAAGAACAATTTGTTATTTTTAAACTACTAAGCTTCAGTCAGATTCCAGGAGTAAACAATTCTCATTTCTCACCTAGAAGAAGTTGAGTAAGATTATGTCAAGAAGAGCAAAAACAGTGAATGAACTATAAGAATTGTCTGTCAAAGACTGTAGTTCACAGTTTAGTGTTATAAGAGGTTACTGATAGATTTCTTAATATGAAACAAACTGACTTTTCTCCCTGTATTTTTGAGACATGACCGTTTTGTAGAGTTCTCCAAGGTTTCAGCAGAGTTTTGGCAAGACTGTGGTAGTTTATGTCTTTATAAGTCAGTCAAGCCACAGCAAACCAAAAGAATCAGCTGAAATGCCCTTGAGCCACGTACAAACAGAAAGTTATCTACAGAGAGAACTATAATCAATCTGAATTTGATGCATAGTAATTCATTGCATCAAGCAATGGCATCCACTAATGTTAAAAAAAGCAAAAACTGCACCCATTAGGCACAAGGTAATCCAAAATCACTCTAAGCTTAGTCTGAGCAATAAAGAAATAGAAATCCATGTATGATGTATAAACTAAAATAAACTTTCAAATTCCTGCATGCATGATTTCTCCCATCCTCTTCTGTTTTCCTGTCATTTCACAAGTAGTGGCAAGAAAGGAAGAGGGGTGAGAATCTGTTCCATGCATGCTCCCTTGCTCAATAGGGACCAATGGCTATAAAGAAAATCCTCAAAGGTTTTTTAAGTAGCAATTATGTGATCAACTTTTGTGTTAAAGTTTAGGATTTAAAAAAAATTAATTTAGCTCCTTAATTCTTTACCAAATCTGAAACTAATATGGCAAATACAGAACACAGGTTTATAAGCCTCAAGCATGAAAAAAGTTGTCTAATATATTTGTTCAATTCTAGCACAGATTTACACAAAGTGATTAGTCATCAGAATATCTGATACCCTTTGTTACATCTTCATGGAACCAATCTAAGTTTGAAGTTTTCCTGTTGCTGAGTTTTTTGTGAGTCAGTCAGGTTTGTTTGATTGTGACTATACATTGCCTTGAAATTCATATGACAAATACATATTTATCACAGCAGAAAAGCCATACATTGATCTCTGGTAAAAATCTACCTCAAAACTTTTAATGCAAATTTGTGCAGTCTGAACAGCTTTGTTTATTTGGTGTTACGAAGTCAAACCTGCATGCCTGCATTTTTTAGCAGCCATTAATTGCTGTCTCACACTGTTCTCTCTGCCTTCCACTTCATTAATCACAGGACAATGGTAGGACAGGGGCTGTGTGATGGGAGCATCTAAACTATAAGGAGTAAATTTTCTGCTTCTGCTCAAAACTGTGCAACAAGCTGCCCTTCCAATACTCTTTTTTTAATAAAAAATGTTATTTGAAAACCTCTTGTGGAAACTGAGCTTTTGCAAAATCATAGTGAAAGGCACTTTATTATGGTCCCTGCACAAGTTTCTTTATCTACTATCTTGTGGCAGTACATTATGGTTACCATCCTTTGTCACACAAATTTAAAACTATGAAAATTTTAGACTCTCATTAGACTACCCATGGGAAATAGAGAACTTAATAAATAACATATTTGCAACTTGGTTTTGTTGTCAGTTCATTTTTTCCTAAGCACTAGTAAAAGTAGTCAAACAGCTGCATTGCATGGCAACAGGATGCCCTGTGCAGGGTGAGGCCGTGAGATGCCCCGTGCTGGCCACAGGCAGCTCCAACACCAACGGGAACAGCCCTGCAGTCTGTCAGGAATCCCCTGTGCACCAACCTTGGTGTATTATTAAGAAAGAGATGCAGCCATCCTGGGGAGGGGACATGTAAGGAGACAGACGAGGAGAAATGGAGGGCACGTGAAGGAGTCTTTGTTGGGGTGTATGGACGGAGGCACACTCTGTGAAGGATGTGCCCCATGCCAGAGCAGGAACTGCTGGAGGACCTTGGCTGTGGATGACCCGTGCTGGGACAGAAACACCCCTGAGTGACTGGGTCGGGGGGGGCGGGGCTCAGGTATAAAATGCAGCAAAAACAATGGGAGATGAACCTGGGGAAATGGGGATGAAAGAGGCTTCCTAAATGTTTATTTAACAGACTACGTATTTTTTTACATTTGAATCAACAAAGAAAGGTTGTATTAATTGTCAGTAAATTAAATTAAGTAAATTTACCCATGTTGAGGCCATTTTGTCCAAAGCAATGTGTTAACATGACCAGTTTTCCCTGGTGTTTTAAGTTATATTGTGGTCATAGACATTTTGATTTAAATTATCCTGACTTAGATCCTCTCTCAGTAATTTGACAGTTTATTTTGCTGACAGTGTGGCTATGACTAGAACCATAATCTGTTGTATCTGAACTGAGGAACAAGGTGCTAAGGACAAATGATAACAGAATAATTCATTTTCCATCTCTGCTATTCCCTGCAGGAATGTTTTGCATAACGAAAACAACATTCTAAATTAAAATGGTTGCTCTTTGCAGATCAAGATTCTTGTCCTATTCAGGTGATTTTCTAAACATATTCAATGTTTTTTTAATGCTATGAATTTATATTTTCATTTAATGCCATATTTCTTGTAGAAATTGAATTCCTGGAGTCAGAAAAGGGGAAACAATGCTGAGTTCCTGCTTTCGCTGGTCAAACTTCCGATTAAACATTCTGTGCAAAGTGTGGAAAGAAGCATTGGATTTTCGGCACTTAATTACTTTAGCCAGTTGCCATCTGTTCTTTGAATTCTGACCTTTCTTTCCAAGTTGTGGCTACATGGAGTGTCTGCAGTCAAGCCAATTAGATCATGGATGTTTCACGCTGACATTACAAGAGATTTAATGTCCACCTGCAGAACCCTGGTTGATAAATTTAATAGTGATGACACTGTGGCCTTCTGCAACCTTCATCCAGCAAGCAAATAATAGTTTATTACACTTGGCATTGTTCGTTTAAAATGTGGCACAACGAGCCACAAAATCACATTTTGATTTGTTTCTTCAGCCCATGACATTAATCATACACTGTCAAAACCTTTTCATGCTAGTTTCTCACAAAGATGATGCAGGTTAACTCTAAAAAGCAACCCCATAAAATTACCCCTTTTTTGGGCTAAGGGGAATAGTCACAGATGGAAATAGCTTTAAGCCACCTATTCTCCCATAAAATTCTCAGACAGTCAAGGTTGAACTTTGTAGGAAGTCTGCCACTCTGATATCGCCTGTCATCTGCTTATGAAAATTACTGACTGTCTACAGAGTTCTTACACTGGAAGCAGGAGTACATATGAAATAGCAGCATATTTCTTACAGTGGTTATATTAACAGATGATTGTCCATCAACATACAATAGCAATACAATACTATTCAAATATTGTTTACTAGTAAATGGTACCAAAGACACATTCAAGTCTATCTCAGCATTTAATGAGGACCAACCACTTCTGTTAACCTCAAAAATGTGATAATTTGTAAATGTAATATTATCATTGAAGAGTACATTTTATAGAACTTATTATGTAAAAGTTTCTTTACAAAGAAGCTTCTGGAAAAACATACAGCTTCAGTACCTGTCTGAAAAAATACGAAAAACTCGTCCTTGAGGAACATTTTGAAGCTCACTCTAAGTACAAAGATGAGCTGCAGGGCATGATGTAAAGCCCATCAATGTCTGTGAGAGTCAGCCCTTGTATTGATTTTAATAGTCTTTGAATCAGGTCCTAAGTGTGAGATTTTGATAACCCATTAAAGCATCCATATTTTAAAACCGAACTTCATGTATTGAACCACTAGCTTTAAGACAGAAGATAAATGCTACATGAAGAAGCACAAATCCCTATCGTTGCATGGGAACACACTACTTCAGTGCTTCCTGTGCTTACAGTGCTGAGCCAGATGGCAGTGTATGTAAAGCACTGTGTTGCAGAGTTTCAGAAGCAATTTTGTTGAGTTTCAAGGAGTCTAATCTCTTAATAGAACTGCAGATTATCTGTGTGCTCTTAATAGGAATCTTTTGTTCCTCTCTCTGCTTCCTCGATGCTGAAAAGTGCAATAAAACCAACTGCATCTCCACTGAATAAAATTCACTCTATTTCAGTGCTAGGTGGTGATGAAAATTCTAATGAGCCACTTTGCTCATTATGTTTATTTGGCAGCATCAAACAGAAAACTCATACATCACAGAAAAAAAGTCTGGCGGTTATGTCATCTTGCTGAATTTATACTGCTAAATGGAACATTTTCAGAACTCTGGATAAAGAACTAGGTGTTATTTCAGCTTAAAAATTGAGTCCAAATACTGAATTTCTTCAGTAAAGATTCTGAGATGCTTCAACCGTTTCACAATAACATCTGAATAAAGAGAAAATTAAACGGACTTAGATAAATAGCATAAAACATCTTTCTTAAAGGTAAACACTTTACATTCAAAGTATCACACAGAAATTAATTGTATTTTTAAACTTATTTGTGATGCATATATGTAAATATTAAATTTTCATTTGAAATAATTAGTCACAATAATCTACTTCTTTCCAACAAAGACTACAAATCACAATAATAGAAAATGTGTCATTCCTTAACTTACTAGAGCATAACTGCCACCTCTACAGTCCTTCTTCATTACCATTTAACCATGTTTGTGGCAAGTCAGTCTGGAGACAAGGCATGATGTCTTTTTGATGCTTTCAACCATGACTTTCTATACACTTCTCTTCCAATTAAATTTTGGCTAAGAAAGAGTGGTGTTCTCCATGTGTTCTGAGTCTTTTTGTCCCTTGTGACAATTAATACTTGTATTTAGATTAATTTTTTTATTCTATCAACATAGTTATCATACGTGTATGCATACACACAGTCACACATGCTTAGTATCAGTCTTGTTCAGACTTTCTACTGTCCAGAATACAGCAGACAATATTCAAGCAAACAGAAGTACTATTTTGGTTTTTCTGTGACCCCTACATAGACTTATTTCATGTGCTTATTCTCACTTGGCTGGCATTTTAAGACTTCTTCAAAGAGCAGACTTTCTAACAGCATGGTTGTTAAGAGCTGCCCATGTAGTCTACTCAAGCTCTTTATCTGTTACTACCTGCCATTTTTGGGCTGCAGTTGTCTCTTCCCTGAAGGGAGGCTGAGACCAGCTCTAACCTTTTCTTATCTCTGAATTTCTCTATCAAAGATGTGTTTCCACCTACTACAAGGTTGTACTCACAACTGCTGCAAAACAGACTTCGAGTGAATTTTCTCCAACAAATCTATTACCCCTTTCCCTTCTCTCCTTCACCTCATTTCCTTCAGTGTTGTCTTTCCCTTCTTCCTCGCCATCATGAACTCCATAACTCACCCCCACCCTATAACCCTATAACAAATTCTATACCAGGCCTCTCTTGTCTTTATCCCGGCAGCCCAATAGTCCTTCACCCTAGCTGCACTCTTAGCTGTTCACCTGTGCCTTCCTGAACTTATAGTGTCTAATACCATGCCCACTTTAACTCATAACCCTTCTGTCCAAAGATATGGCTTGTATTGACGACTCCCTACATTTGTTTCTGCTCTGTCTTGGTGAGGTTGAGCAGCAAGCTCATCATGCTTTATAAAGTGCTCTTCAAGCCTTGTTCTCAGTTCTGGATCCTCAGCAGCTCTAGATGAGGTCTACTTGAATGTCAAAGGCAAAGAAAATCGACCTAACTCTTGCACTTAGAATTCATGTATTCAAGCCCAGATGTTTTTCCTACGTTTTTTTCTTTTGTTGTTTTTATTGTTTCAAATTACCTCCAAAATAAAAATACCAGAAAAACCCACCAAAAACCAAACCAACCCTGCCCCCTCCAAAAAAAATCCCAAAACACATTTATAACCTAATTCTTAAGAGCAGAAGCTGAAAATCTAACTACCTAACAGCATCTCTGTCAATTCAGATTATCAGCCTACAACAGAACAATGTGTTGCATGGAAACAGTCACCCCCTGACGTTTATTCCTTCTGCCATCATGTGTGTTCTGCTCTCTCACTCATGCCATCACTCATTAGTCTTCTGTGGGACTGGCATTAGTGGGATGCAGTGATCAGAGGTGGCCACGTCCCTAAACTTCCAAAGTCTATTTTTCCAGACTGTGCCAGCTTGTTTTTGTCTGTTCACTTGCCATTTTTGGACGGAATTATTTAAGTTCAATTAAAAGACTACAAAGAAGCATTTGACCTCCATGGATAAGGCCAGATTCGTGCCGTGTTTATAAATTTTTTATTACTGTGCTCTTGAATTCCCAGTAATACTACAAAGTGAATTGCCTCTAAGCAATTATGGATCCATCAAAACTAATGTTCTTGCTATTTTTATCTTTTACAAACAAGAAATAAGTACCAGGGAGCATGTTGAACAGACCATTTTTAGGAATAGATTATTACCTCATTAGAAAGCAGTTTGTGCTGTAGAGTATTAGAACATTCTTGCTTCTCATTCAGATTAGGCAATCATGGAGTTAATTGCTTGCTGGCTAGATGAGCTATTTCATTAGTTCTGAAGTCAGCTCATAAGTTACAGTAGTGATGACAGTGGAAATCACTGAAGGAAAAAAACACTACATAATCATTTAAAAAAAATTAAAACAAATCAAAGCATCAGAACCCAATCTGTATTCTAGCAGCAGCTATGCAGCTCATGTCAATAAATGATGATATACTGAGCCACACTGGTAATAGTCATAGCACCTAAGAATAAAGGGAGACACTGAGAAAAAAGCAAGAGGCCACTGTTCCATGAAATCATGTCAAGAAATAAGAAAAAACACTTTGCTAACATTATAAATTATATATTTTGACAGAAAGTGGTTTGATAAAAATAAAGGAGATAGAGTTCATGTTGCTGCATTAAAGAGCTAACAGAATGTTATGCTCAGTGAAGACTAGGAGAATTATTGATTATATGTACAACAACTGAACTGTTAGTAAAAATCCAAAGGTGTCTCTTAGTCTCAGTCCCAAAACCAGAAGCTGACATGGGCATATCTATCCTATTCCTGTAAGTCATCCATCATTGTTATAGCCAGCCAGAGAAGAACTTGAGTGCTACCCCCAGTCATTCCAGCTGAGCTGTGGATTTAAGTTTTGTATACTTTATATACAATACGTAAATGTTATCAGTGACTCCTGGGATTTAAGAAGAAACTGAGCACTCTTCAGGGACAAAGCCCTAAATAATCATTCGTATTCTATTTGAGTAGAACTTGAAGCAGAAAGCTGATTCACATTTGCTCATTGATTTCATTACAATGCACAAAAAGAAGCCAGTCAAAAATAGCAGAAATATTTCACTTCAGAGCTTTTGGTCTAACCAGCAAATTAAACAAGAATAGCAAAGCAAATTTCCTTATTTTTAATGTCTGTGATCCTTTCAAATTTTTGAAGAAATTGATTTCACTTCCTCAGATTAAAGATTTTTTTTGTCCTTGTTTAAGCAGTTAATGTTGCCCATTATTTCTTTTCAGGCATGCCTGAAACATTTTAATGGGAAAAATTTATCCTGGTGACATTTTTAAGAAGCAAATTCATGCATTCTTAGTATAAAACTATTCTTCATATAGATTAAAGAAGCTGGGAAATTGTTAATATTGCAAGATATTTAAGACATATACTACAATCTAAGGCACTCATGCTAGCAATTTAAGAGAGAAGATTAAGCAGATAAATTTTATTCTCTTAAAATTTGCAAATTATCCACCCAGCAATAAATTATATGAAGCAATTGTTGAAACAATCAAAATAATTCATAGAAATCAATTTTTTAATATAAAATTACTTAAAATACTATTTTAATTTAATGCATTTGGAGTATAAGTAAGTTTCAGAGGATAATTTTTTCGACTCAAAAACAAGAATGAATTTAATCTGACAATATCAAAATCAAACTTTTCCATTTTTAGGGTTTTTTTACATTTAGCTGCATGACAGCAGTGTTCTCCTATCACTGAATTTGATTGTGATAAATTGACATTTTCTGAGAAAAGTGATCTGACAAATTTTTCCTCACAAACTCAAAAGCTGGTGTTTAACAGAGTATGGGAAAAAGTTTGCTATTCATGATCCTTGAGGACAATCAATTCCCAGCAATGAATTAACTAGAGCAGCAGCATTATTCCATTTGGTCTCAGAAAACTGGAGTAAACTCTCCTAGTATTATCTTTACAAAGTCTTCTTCGTTCTCAGACATGGATCAAAGTAGCTAACAGAATGAAAGTTGCCTCCAGAGTGAAGAAATTTACTAGAATTTGTACAATGCTGAGAGAAAAAAGGATGTTTTTGACAAAAGAACTGGGACAAACTTCTATGTTTGGTTAATATAATATGAACTATCTTACAACAGGAGAGTGTTCATATTGGTTTTCTGGTAACCAGGGTATGAGCTAACAACCTATATCATCACAAAGAACATGCAGTGGAAAGAAATTGAATTGCCCACAGTTAATTTGTATGAGTCCAGCCTGAACTGTCTGGAATGATATGTAAACTATCTGAAACATCTTCAAAAGCTTCAATGATTGAGCAGCATGAATTTTGCATTAATAGTTCTGTTTCTAAACTACATACTCATTTAACTGTGAGCCAAACTTTATCTGTGAATTAAACATTCCAAAGCCCAGTCTAAATTATTCAGGTCCTTTCCGTGTAACGATAATCACAGAATCACAGAATGGTATTGATGCCATGAAGATTTTTTGCTTTTTCTTTTATACCCCTATTATACCTTTTTAAAACTTCTGTATTCCTAGTGCTTTTTGCCTACATTCTTGGACTTGTTTGTCAAGCTAAGAGACTAAACATTTTAGAAGCTTCGTAGCTAGGGATCAGTGCGCCCCAGACCCCAAGGTCCTCTCCAGAACACATTCCGTAAACTAAGATAGAACTATCCAGGGGAAGGCTCCTTGGGGAGAGGGGCTCACTTGAGCCTCTCACTGGAGAATCTTTGATAGATATGCTAATTAGTAAAACCTATAATGTTATACCCAATCTTTTAGGGCATATTCGGCGGGGTGCATCTCGATGCATATGACCTGGACGTGTGCACCTAAGGATCCTTAACATAAATACCAAGATAAAATCCCTTTTCCCCTTCTAACCATGTATGAATCTTGATTTTAAGACCAGGAAAAGGCATCAGTATGAGCTGAAAGAAACTTTAAAGATCATCTAGTTTTAAGCCCCTGCCATTGTCAGGGACACCTTTCACTAGACCATGTTGCTCAATCTGTTTTAACATCTGTAAAGCACAGAAGAAGAATCTATTCTAGACTTCCTGACAGGAGGTTTTAGTGAAGTGGTGGTTGGTCTCCTCTGCCATGTCTCAATGAAAGGACGAGAGTAAATGACTCTAGGTTCCATAAGGGGAGGTTCAGATTAGATATTAGAATTTTTTTTTCACTGAAGGAGTGGTTAGGCATTGGAATAAATTGCCCAACATGGTGATGGAGTCACCATCTCTGGAAGTGTTGAAGAGGTGTCCAGATGTTCAGAGAAGGGCAAGAAGGCTGGTGAAGGGTCTGGAACACATGTCCTGTGAGGACTGGCTGAAGGAGCGGGGGTTGTTTAGCGTGGAGAAAAGAAGGTTCAGAGAAGACCTTATCACTCTCTACAGCCGCCTGAAAGGAGGCTGTGGCCAGTCTTGGCCTCTTCTCCCAGGCAACTGCAACAGAATGAAAGGACATAGACTTAAGCTGCACCAGGGGAGGTTCATGTTGGACATTAGGAGGAATTTCTTCACAGAGAGGGTGATTACATATTGGAATGGGATGCCCAGGGAGGTGATGGAGCCACCGTCCCTGGGGGTGTTCAAGAAACGACTGGATGTGGCACTCAGTGCCATGGTCTAGTTGTCCTGGACCTGTCCTGTCAAAGGTTGGACTTTATGATCTCAGAGATCTTTTCCAGCCTAGTTGTCTCTATCTGCACCACCAAACAAACGGTAGTCTGGGCCTACCAAGCCTAATTTCTATCACATATTTCAGAGATGAAATTTTATTGTCAGAACTTCTTTCATAAATGATTGCTCCAAAGACACTCAGGAAAGCTTCACAGAACCTTGCTGAAATGCAAAATTGTTAAGCTTGCTAAACCATTTCTCATGGATCTGTAGAAAAATTTAGGTCAAAAGAAACCTCTAAGAACCTCTAGCCCAGAATAGGACCAATTTGGATGTTAGATCTAATTAGAACGTTAGACCAGGTCGTTCAGGACCTCAACCAAGAGAATTTTGAGCCTCTCCAAGGAGGTGATAAAACTATCATCGTATTTTCCTAACGTTGTCAGTCAGCTTCCTCTCTCATTCCAGCAAGTCAACTCAGTGAAGCTCCTTAGTTTTGAATTATTTGGATAGTGCTTTGGAAGCAGGTATTTCAAGAACGGACATATTTGTGCAAATTCTTTAGTGCCAGGTTCACTTATAGGCCCTTGTCCACAGGCTGGCTGTGACTGAACAGCGCTGGAATTTCCAAACCTTGTCCATGTTACGTTAACCAAAGTGCCAACTCTGAATGAAAGCAGAGCTGTCTCATGTCTATCTGTAAAACTGATTTTATAGAATGGATATCCCTAGTATGGTGTATCTTATTTGCCTAAGGAGCCTGAAAGAACCATCTGGTCGGTTTTGATCCTCATAGTTATTGTGATGAGAAACTCATTCAGACAATTCTTCCACAGCTGCAAAAAAAGTGGTGAGACAGGCTGTATTTGTGAGAGAAAAAAAAGATCTCAAATGCTGCTAAATATGTTTCAGGATAATGGCATCAATAGCACATCTGATGAGTATTTAAAACAAGTGAATGCTGAATGCCTTATCAGTGATAACAGAGACAAAGGTTATTGCCATGTGCCACACATCAAACATTGATCCCACTGCAATTAATTTAAGTGAAAAATTGTCTCCATCAGCAAATGCTTTTGCACAACATCAAAGCCTGTTCCTTTGTTTCCACTTCTTTTTAGTGGAAAACTTTGACCTGTCCGACTAAGTTAGAAATCCTTGTTTCTTTTAATTTATTAGCTTCCCATGCTTTGTAATTAACCTCCCAAACTTGTATCCTGAATGGTGAAGAAATTTTTACAGATGTTTTGTTTAATTAGGTTTTTTTTTCACCTTCTGGGGATTAGTTTTATAGGAATACAAGTATTGTAATATAAATATGATCCAAATCACCTTCAACCAGTTTTGAACATGTTAAGAGACCTTTTACTGATTCTACTTTTTACTATTAAAAAATCATGTAAAGTCCATTTTAATGAATGTTTATACTCACTGGAATTTTGAGTATATGTTGTTGTTGTTATTAGAAGGTACTAGTAACAAGGTTAGCTTCAAACAAACAACAAGAACCTTTTGAAAGATGATGGCAACTTAGATACCACACACTGGTAGTCAGCATGTATTTGCAAAGACACTAAAGGAAATAAACTCTTATAATGGGAGAGAGGTAAAATTCTGTCAGCAGTTTCTTGAACAGAAATAGAAACAATGGGCCACCTTAGATATTTGTTGAAAATGCCAAGTACAAAATGTGCAAAACAGAAACAGTAACTAGAGCATAGGTAACTGCATTGTGCTCAAAAGACACCTAGGGCAAACTGAGCAGCAATTATGGGCATAATATAAATCAGTTCTAGAGGTCACTAGAGGCACTGAACAGTGTGAACACAAAGCCACACTTCATTTTACTCTGCCCAAGTCACATCATGGAACAGGATTGACTGAAGAAGGACTAAGGCAAAAAGTAGAGTAAGCAACTTTGCTGAGCACAGCACAGCCAGAGGGTCCAGTTTGTTTCCAGTTTACTGTGTTATTATCTTTATCTTCTTTTTAAATTATGGCAAAAGAATTATTATTATAATAATAAAAATCTGGCAGACTTTTCAAAAGGACAACACAAAAAATACGAATAGCGGACCAACAGTGGAATTATTATAAGGCATTCACAAATTATAGGTATCATATATAAAAATACAGCATTTCTGTAATTATTCTGATTAATATTTTATTTGCAAAAAAAGGTTGCTCTCTTTTAAGAAAAAAAGATTGAATTGATTTTTCAGTATCTAACTGTTCAATACCTATATATGCATTATGTTTTTAATACATTAAATTTCTTCGTGCACTTGGCATGAAGATTGAATATATTATAGTGTTGTGAACTAATATTCTATTTTCATAACATTCACTGGAATAAAGAATGTTTCATTTAAGTTTACTTGAATTTTCTCTAATTTGTAAGAAAACATGCAGAACCAGTGAAGTATGCAGAGTAAAAAATACTCGTAACTACAGTTTATGAAGTTGACACACCGTCATCCAAAGCTATAAAATTACAGTTTGGCACATAAATGGATCCAAAAGAAATTTTAGCAAGATGATGATGCGATTGCTGGCTGACAAGGACCGATGTAAGTGGCTGAAATAGGTATCCTGCTGAAAAGCAGCTCAGCTTGCTTTTGGAGGTACATGTCAAAGCCTTTGGATAACCAGAGCACTTCACAGTGAGAGCAGTGCAGTTCTTGTGGGAGAATTTCTCACTGATTATTTGAAGAATTATAATTTCATAGAGAAAAAATGTTTCTTATGGTCTGCAATACTGTAGATCTCTTGCATTCACACCAGATATGTGGAGAGGAGCAGGCTATATAGAGACCAATGGAAGAGGTGAACAAGGCAAATGGGAGGAGTGACTAAGATACAGGCAGATATCCTAGTCCACTAGTTACCTGATAAGAAGAAAAATAACTGGTGTTTTCTCTGTACTTCCATAGTTCTGTAAACTTAGAAAGCAGTATCACCATGTCACTTTTGTCCCCTTGTCTAATTTTTCCCTATAACAAGTTTCAGAAGTCCTACATAAGGAACAGAGATTATATATACTTGCCTGGTGACTTTATACCTTTCACTAGTGCTCTGCCTGCCACAGAAATATTACCAGATCATTCACAACCTATATGGCACTTAGAACAAAAGTTACACATTTCTAGTGTTGCTCGCTAGTACAGCCCATAGGAACTTGCTAGACAGTGTCTGCTGTGTAGTTAAAGCACCTCTTTCCAAATTTATAAATCACAAATAAAAGCCAGTTTTGAAAGATTTACAGCAAGATTTACAAGGCAAACCTAAATAACAGAGCAGTAGTTATCCAGATTTATATCCAAGCCTACAAACTGTAGAGCTACTAAAATCCTTCCAGTTCCTGACATCCAAGTTATATGCTTTGCATAAAATTAAAGCATCTAACTCATTTTCATAATGGCCCACAGCTTTTCTCTACCTCAAGCTTATATATCTTTAGAAGGCAAAATAGTTGTACACCTCTACCAAAGCAGTAAAACATTTATTTATTACCAGATATGAGAGGAAGGTCTTCTGCCTTTAAAAGCAGCTGCACTGAATTAATAATAGAAACATACTGTAATCTTAATATGATACAAAATACCTAAGTAAATCACCTGATGTTGCATTTGTAAATGCACATTTCCATGGAGATGTAGAAACTGGATTTATTTGGAGCAATATATGACATTAATTCACCTAGGAACAGAGCTAGGAGGAAATATGTATTCTAAATATTAGATATGAAAAAGGAAAACCATTTAAGGGTCTAGTATTCTCATGGAGAAGTTTCCTTTGTTAAAGGAAAATATTTTCCTGTTATACCATCAATGAGCCATGTCTATAGAGCTGAGTATTAGCATCCTTAAATTATTTTCCTGAGTTTAGATACACTGCAATGTCATGTACGACTAGCTTGAAAGTCCAGTATAGTATAATGTTGGCTGACAGTACACAAAAGAAGAGCAATATTTAAAGTGGACTGAATCTAAGCCCATAAGCGCTAGTGGCTGGTGGGTCTTTCTGGTCTACAAAAATAAAAAATATTTAACATTTCCAGTTATGAAGAAATTGACAAATATAGAATATGTCTGTAATATTCTTGAATGTCATGTAAAATACAACATGGTCCCCCAGGTTAGAATTCATTCTCACCACATTTTCTTTAAACCATTTTTTAACCGATTGGGAAAAGATTTTTTGTCCTTTTCAGTGTGACGGTATCGTGCCATCCAGAGGCCAAGTGAGCTCATTACAATGTTCCTAGGTTCCTAGGGCTGTACAAAAGACAGCCATCTTCTGGTCAACATAAGGTTTGGTGCGTACTTCATCATTACAAAATACATTTTTTACTATAAGAAGACCTGACTTTGGACTGAAATAACATTTATGTCTTACATGACTCTCAACATCTTTAGAGTTCTCTATATGACAGCACTGTTCAGTTGGCGGCAAATAAGAAGCTTGAGAGGAGGGACTAATGTGAATAGCATATTAACAGGATAAAAGTTAAGCATTAGATAACTAATAAATCATTTAGCTTCCTAAAATTCTCAGTTCCCTCACCTCCTTTCAGTCCTGCAAATCACAGTCACTGAATGTAATAAAGTGGGAGCACAATGTCCTCTCAGTTTTCAGTGCCAATAGCAGAAAGTTTATGTATAGGTTTGAAAATCCTTAAGAGTTCATTCTCAAACAGAATTCTGCACACTTACTGAATATTTAACAGTAAAACCAGAACAAAACGAACACGCAAAACCTTTCATGTCGTTGTCCCAGACTATTTATCTTTGGATCTAATATCAAGAAAAAGTAAAGCATATAATTCTAGTAAGTTATTTTCCAGCCTACAGTACATATTCATTATAATTAGACCAAATATTTTCCTCTTCCATCCACAAAAAAAAAAAAATAATAACTTTCTTTTATGTACACAAGAGATTAATTACACTTTAAAAATTTTGTTTAGCACCTTTTTCCATTTTTCCTCCAAAAAGGTACGTTAACAAGATTTATGTTGCTTTGCACTGTGACAAAATCATTGCTTGTGTGTTATATAATTATTTTTCATATGAAAAAATAAAAAATGCTTTAAGACAAGAGCACATTAAAATAATAAATTCTCCTTTCAAAGATTAGAGAAAGGAACTCAGGAAGTGAAAATAATGAATAATTAAATGGGAAAAGGAAAATAAAATTAATTCAACATTTTACTTTTCAGAGGGACAATATTAGACTTGGTTCACTGTGTTGATAAACTCTTAGCAAAGATGAAAAACTTGACCTCTGCAATTAACTAGTTATGTTGCCAAAATTGGAAAAGTTATCCCCAAAGATTTTCTTAAGATATGAGAGAAATTGACAGGAAAGGTTATGACCATGCACAAGACAACTTCTACTCAGATTTTCTGGGAATCATCATGTTGATTCTTTAACTATGGATTATGAAGTAGGTAAGAAGTAGCAATAAAAGCATGGAATAAGCTGGCAGGGAAAGACTCAGCCAGCAGCAACAACCACCACTGTAGGGGGGTGCATTCAGGAGGAGGAACTCTCCCACTTATTGACAGAGTTATGAGAGGGGGTGAGTACAATGAGGACTATCAAGGAGTGAGAGAGAGAAGGAGAGAGTTCTGAACCCACACCCTGCTTTCCCTGGGATGGGTCCCAGAGGCAGACAGGATGCATGATACGGAGGATTCCCTGTTCTCCCACTGCCTCACTGAATACAGTGAGTGCCTGAAGGGAGAGGGGGGAATGGTGACAAGTTTCTTCCTATCACAGGGGCAATGGTGAGAAGTTCCTCCCTGTCACAGCACGCGTGCCTCCTCAGTGATGGCTCGCGTGCCTTCACGTTGTAGGTGTGTGGCTCTGCAAGTGGAACCAAACAATTGATGGTTCATCTAGCATGGAAGTGTCACTGAGGTTAAGTTGGCCTATGCATTATGTCAAAACTGCTCCTATAAAGAAAATAAATGGGTCACTCTCATAAGAAACTTCCTTCTGAAGAGAACAGAAAGCCCAGTACACACCCTGAACCCACTTAGGGAAGTCTGCCTCCTCCTTGAGCCCTGCATTAAAGTGCACCCTCGTCAGTTTGCAGATGACACCACGTTGGGTGGGAGTCTTGATTTGTTGGAGGGCAAGAAGGGTCTGCAGAGGGATCTGGACAGGCTGGATCAATGGGCTGAGGCCAATTGTACGAGGGTCAACAAGAAGTGCTGGGTTCTGCACATGGGTCACAACAACCCCATGCAGCACTACAGGCTGGGGGCAGAATGGCTGGGAAATGGCCTGGCAGAGAAGGATCTGGGGGTGCTGGTTGACAGCCAACTGAGCATGAGCCAGCAGTGTGTCCAGGTGGCCAAGAAGGCCAATGGCATCCTGGCCTGTATCAGGAATAGTGTGGCCAGCAGGTCTGGGGAAATGATCAATCTCTGTAATCAGCACTGGTGAAGCCATGCCTCAAGTACTGCATTCAGTTTTGGACCCCTGACTAAAAGAAAGACATTGTGGTGCTGAATTGTGTCCAGAGAAGGGCAACAAAGGTGGTGAAAGGTCTGGAGCACAAATTTTATGAGAAGTGGCTGAGAATGCTGTTTAGCCTGGAGAAAAGGAGGATTGGGGGAGACCTTATTGCTCTCTACAGTCACCTGAAAGAAGGGTGTAGAGAGGTGGGAATCAGTTTCTTCTTCCAGGTAACAAGAGACAGGAAAAGAGAATGGCCCCAGGTTGCACCAGGAGAGGTTTAGATTGGACATTAGGAAAAATATCAGAAAGAGAGGGTTGTCAAGCACTGGAATCAGCTGTCCAGTGAAGCAGTAGTCAGCATCCCTGGAGGTATTTAAAAGATGTATAGACCTGGTGCTTAGGGATGTGATTTAGTGGTGGACTTGGCAGTGCTGGGTTAATGGTTGGAATCAATGATCTTGGAGGTTTTTTCCAGCTTAATTCCATGATCATCACAGACTCCAGAAATGTGTACAGAGTATTGATGGTTTGCAGAAAATCATGTCAAAATCAGAGGTGTGGGTAATTCATGACCATTAACTTGCTTAAGCCTTCCTGTTTTTTACTTCAGAGATCCAATGTGGAAAGATAAGTTTGTTTCTTCAAGGGCTCATAAGGAGCAACATGTTTTGGAAACACACTTTGAAGTCTTCTTCATATTTTCTGCTTGGACTCATTTGTTGGAAGTCTCAGGGCAATGTCTCAAATGACATCACTTCATTATCCCAGCTGTCTTCAGACACTCCGTTCCTCTTCTCCAGAAAGTTGTAATGAAAAGGTAGCTTTGAGACGAATATGGTTGTTTCTGACGGAATAATATAAAGATCAAATGTTTACTAACAGTTGTCACATAGCATGTGGTTTCTTTATGCTACAAGGAGCAAGGGCCTATATTACTTATTCCTCCTTGAACAAGTTGTGAATACCCTTGTAATCATAAGCAATTAAAGAATTTACAAGCTATTTTCTCTACAATATTTTAAGTTCTCCACTCTCTAGTATAGCAAGTTTTAAGCAGTGAGGTCAAAGGAGTTTAGAGCTCTGACTTACTTACATTAAAATTTTTGAATTAGAAACTTTTTAAAATGTTAATTTGAAAAGAGAAAATATTTTTGTGGTAATCTTTATAGATGCACTATACACTAATCTTTATAGAAAATCTATGGAGACTGTTACATGATTTTTTTATACTGTAACAAATTCATGAGCAAACAGAAGAAGAAAATTTGAAGTAGATTATCATTATTGCAAACTGTGTTCAGTCATTGCATTTTTTTCCCGTGTTATTCTATGAACTTAAAGACTGTAATATGAAAATACCGCTAAATTAAGCATAAATTATAACTTCATTAAACTGGTCTTCTGTAACTAAGACAAAATTAGAATTCAAAATCTGTTATGACAGATTTATAACATCAGTGATGATTAATCTCAATCAATGATGATACATTGTAATTCAAGTACTAGGTAAATACTGGAGCTGTTTTTGTAAAAGTACAGAAAACCTTTACCCCAGTCATCAAATGGCAAAATTTATATTATGGGAATTCAATGTTGTCCTCTTCTCTTTGAATACAGTCAGTGGTTTTATTATAGTTCACTAGTATTCTTGTTGTCCCTTGCTGTATTCTTGTCAACTTGCCTGTGCTGAAAAAAGAAAGCCAATACTTTAAATTAAAAGTTCATTTTCTAACAGAAGTTCATCCTCTCTAAAGTGTCCATGTGAAAAACAAATCCAAAGAAATATTGTTCTGATATAATTTTAACTAAAAAGTGTGATTGACATTTGCAAATATTTTAGAAGGGCAGGGGCGTAGTCCTCTGTTTAGCAGTCTCTGGGTTATTGTGGTTATTAAATTCAAACCATGTTTACTTCAGCACTCCTGCAGTCTTGTTTCTGCAAAGGCTTATTCACCCGCTTAACTGCATCCAATACAAGTAATCATCAATACAAGTAATCAAGACAAAAGTGGATTTTGATGGAATTATACATTACTTGTAAGGGTATGGTTGTGTGTAGTTATGCCCAGCCACTGCCCTGGAGGGATGTCTGCTGAGATAAGGAGATTGCTCAATCTCCCAGCAGGACTCCCTGGGAAGGAAGCTAACTTTTCACTTAGGGCGAGAAAAGACGGACTCAGAATCCTCTGGGAGACCCTATGCAGATCCTTTGTAGCCCATCGGCCCTTACCCTCTGACACCCACCCCCTGTATCCCTATAAAGCTCGTCCCCTGCCCCTGCGAGACAGAGAGCTCTCGTCCCTGGCTCCCCTTCGCCGAACTAATAAAGCTGCCTCGTGCGGAACAGCTACAGGGACCTCTCGTCTCTCTCTCCCTGGTCTGGCCTGGAGGCTGCCCTGCACAGCTGAGCTGAAATCACGAGCTGATATCACTAAAGAGCTGACAGCCTCTGCACGGGCTCCTCTGCCAGCAGCTGAGGGAAGACACCGGGCCTCAGGAAGGCGATTCCTTTTGGGACCATCTCCCCGGACCGGTCATCTCTTCCTCAGTCAGAGCTGCTGGCCCATCACCAGCTGTAATAGTTGTGGACATCTACTTGAAAGTTAGAATATAAATGTATCAATGAGCAATAGAACAAAAGCACTCTGGACTTCAAATGACCATATCTATATATTTACCGTTTACAGTTTCATCTGGAATTTGAATTCTCAGGCTGGTCAATTGGCCAAATTCAGAACCTTATGTATCTGAACAAAAAAAAGGCATGGGAAACTTGGGGTCTGAGAAGCAAACATGAACAGGATCATTTTTAGGCATGGTCTACAGTTATCCCCAAAAATTGTAACGGATAATAGGGCAAACCATGTGGTATGCAACATGCACTACAAAAATTGAATTTGGATACATTCTATGCCAGCTTCTACTTATACAGTGCAAATGATGTATCAGTCTTCATTTTTTTAATGGCCAGTGTTTGGGGTGGGGGGTGTTCTATATTCCTAGTCATACTGTCGATTACTTTAAGCAATATTAAGAAAACTGGAGGTTGCTTTCTATGTGAGAGCTGAGCTGCTTCCAATTATGCAGAGAATGTCAGTTTTCCTTAGAAGGGTAATCAGTCTATAATGTTGCATTGAAATGTTGACTTCACTGGCAATAAGATGCAGTTAATTAACTTGAAGCAGGATGCAGTTCATGTTAAAGAGTCATTTGAACCGAGTGAAAAAGTAAACTCAATTGAAAATCAAAAGGTAAAATTATCTCTTTATCCTGTGTTTTGACTTGCTCCAAAGTCTTAGAAAATAACTTCTGAATGCTTTATTACTTTCCTTTAATACTTTTTCTGCCCTTCTTCAGTCTTCTACTTTCTCTAATTTTTGGTAAGGTTAGCTTTAAGACATTTTATTTGTTAATTTGAATCTGCTAGGGTTGATCAAATGGAAATCTGTCAGTGAATCCCTGAACACCACAGCACCCCAGCTTCTGTCTCATGTTTCCAGACTCTTCTCTGAGCCAACATTTGCATTTGAAATGTATTTTCTGTGACACATCAGTCTCCCCTTTGGTTGATCTAAATGTTAATTTGTGGCATTTTCATCAGGTAGCCTCATCTCCTGAGGAAAAAGAAACAAGTAAAATGAAATCCCTGAATTTATCTTACCATTGGTAGAAAAAGTTCAGTGCATAAAGTAAAGGCAACCATTTTTTTTTATCCTAGAAATTAAAGAAAATGTATATCTGGCTTTGTGTGCTTATGTGAAAATGGACATCTCAATATTTGATGCTTATATTTTTGGAATTCTATGGACAATGACAAAATTCAATACTATTTAGGACAAAAATAAATGTTGAAGAGTTTTAATTTATTTCAGAGCAGAAATCCAGATTTTAAATCAGATTAATTCATAAGAGATGGTCCAGATTTCCCTTTTTCTCACAGAATAATATCTGTCTTCTAAGTACCAGCTGGAAAGGCCAGCCCTAATTTATTCTAACAAACCATTTCTATGGGACAAAATTATTTCTTGTCTCATTAGCTTTCACTATTCAGTGAACTTGAACATATTTCAAGATTAATTTGAAGGATGCAATTTGTTTGGAGAAACTTGCAGCCTGGAAATTAGTTCTGTTTCTCCATGTTCCTTCTTCTCAAACTGGAACTTCATTAGAAATGGTGATTTGGTCTAACAAACGATTTCAATTTCTCATAGTTCTGTTTAAAAGTTTTCCATTCTGAAGGGAAGTTCAGCCACATGTATCATCAGATTATGAACTTTGAAGTGGGTTTTTTTCCACATTAGTTCTTATTCTCTCAGCAGAAAATGGAGCATAAAGGACATATTTTTATATTTTTTGCCTATAGCTGTGATTCTGATCTACTTAGATGAAAGTTAATATTGACTCAGATTTTAAAGCAGGAGCAAAGATGCTGCTAGGGCATAGTATCAAAAAGGTAGGCATGGCAGAGCTTATGGAGTGGTTGATGTTGGAAGGGACCTCTGGAGGCCCTGTGGTTCGAACCTGTTGTTCAAGAAGGGTCACCAATACACAGAATCTCCTGCATTTCAGTACTTCCTCTTGTCCTGTCACTGGGCACCACCAAAAAGAACCTGGCTCTGTCTTCTTTGTACCCTCCTTTCAGCTGTTTATATACCTTATGAACAGAACTCCAGGTGTGGTTTCACCAGTCCTGAGTATAAGGGAAGGATCACTTACCTCGACCTGCTGGCAACACATTTCTAAATGCATCCCAGAATACCATTAGCCTTTTTTTACCACAAGCACACATTGCAGGCTCATGCTCCTGCTGAACACCAAGAACTCCAGTATCCTTTCTGGAAAGCTGCTTTCCAAACAGTCTCCTGCATGTACTGGTGCCTGGGGTAGTTCTTCCCCAGCTACAGGACTTTGGACTCCCCCTTGTTGAACTGCATGAGGTTCCAGTCAGCCCATTTCTTCAGCCTGTTGGTGACCCTCTGGATGGCAGCACAACTCTCTGGTGCATCAGGGGCTCCCCCCAGTTTTGTGTCACCAGCAAATTTTCTGAGGGTACCCTCTGATCCATCATCCAGGTCATTAATGAAGTAGTTGAACAGGACTGGACCCAGTACTGGCCCCTGGGACACATCACTGGCCTCCAGCCTTCACCTCTGTCTCAGAACATCAGTTTAGCCAGTTTTCAGCCCACTTCACTGGGCTGTTCCTGCAGCCCATGCTTCACCAGCTTTTCTGTGACAATCTGATGGGTGGCAGTGTCAAAAGCCTTCCTGAAGTCAAAGTAGACAATATCCACTGCTCTCCCCTCATCTACCAAGCCAGTCATAGTACACAATGGGCCAGGGAACATTGAATTTGATAGCCCCTAATAGCTATGATGAGAGAATAGTAGGTTCCCCATGTTTTTACTTAATGAATAAATAATTATTTCAGTAATAAGTTCACAATATGAAGATACCATAAATGCAAAACCAGTATCATGATAAATAGGCAGCTTTTAGAAGTTACAAATTCAGGAAGATGACTTCAGAACAAATAGCTCCAAAGTAAAGATAACTAAAAGACCATAAATAGTTAAAGGCAAAGCAGGCCATATCGTTTTTTTTTTTCTGTGAGCCAATAATAAATGGATACATTAGTTAATATTTTTCCTATTTGTAGAATTTGGAGAAGCTCATCATCATCATCAGTCCTACATAATATTGATTCTGTCATAACTTTTTAAACTTTTTTCATTAATTTAATTAAATTTTTCAATTAATAAAAATTAAAACAAACACATGCAATACTAATCTCCCTAAAACCTTATTAAATTGTCAAAAGCTCTTAATAATTATTAAAGTAGTAAATTCTAGCCCAAGACCTATACATACAGGTCACCACTGTGTGTAGTATACATATACATATATATATATCTCACAGCTAAGTGTAATGTAGTGGTTTCTGAAGGCTGTTACTGAAGCTGAAATGCATTAATAATTGCACCTCTGAAACTAAGCCTATACATCATATTTGTTAGTGTACATACACTAGTGGAATTGATAAACATATTGTCATATATGACTTTATGAAATATATTAAATGAGTTAATAGTGCAGTTAATATTACTGTAGAAGTAAAAGACAATAAATCAATAGCTGTTATGCAAATAGAGCATCTGAAATAATACCAGCACTTAAAGGTAAACCTGTGCTTTAAACCTGGAATATTAATGCTAATATTCAGAATACAATGGAAATCTCTTTTTAATTTATTTTATTTATTTTATTTTAGTTCTTAAAATTTCATATTATAAAAATTCCTCTAAAGGAGATAGTTCATAGAATCCAGAAGTCTCCAGGATAATTAATTCTCTGGTGGGTGACTAATTTCACCATACAAGCCTATTCTCTAAATACAGTAAGATAAAGTAAAAAATTAGATGAAATATTAGTATCAATATGTTTCCTGCTGAAATACCAATAAATTCACATGTTACAGTGAGAGGAATCATGCAATGTCCTCATTTAAGCCCACATCTGCTTACATTCCTGAGGAGACATTGGATCACATGTTCTTTTGTGACCTGCTTTGCTGAGTGAATTCTGCAGATAATTTAAAATTAAAAAGTAATTTTAAAACTACTTTTTTAAAGCAAAGCCTCTGGCACCTATTTTTCTGTGTTTATAGAAAAGTAAGTTTGTGACTGCTTTCATCTAGTTGGAGGGCCAGTGTTCATGTGAAAGGTACTGTGAAGCTTCTACTTCATTTATAAAAGAGATAAGATTTCACAAAACTAAAACTGCCCAAATATTGATAAAACCTTCCCAAAGGAGAGAAACCTAAAAGAGTATCTGAAACCATCTCAGAGAAACTATGAAGAGAACTGAGGAAGAATTTAAAATGAGATTTAAACTAGTCAAATGCCTGAGGAGTGGCTTGTAGACAGATTGCAGAGCCACAGAGCTGGACTTAAAATATTTTTGCTCACTCAGAAAAGCTGCAGAGCATCTGACAGATCCTGAAATTCAGTTCTCTGTACACATCAGATTGAAGAACCATCAACAATTTCACTGTCATAGATAAGGTAGAGACAGAAAGAAAAATTTTTAAATTAGTGGAAAGCTTTGGCCATTGAAGAATGCCTTGCTTAGAGTGAGCTGAGTAAGAATGCAGGGAAAAAATTGTCAGGAGGGAGAAACGACTATGGAAACTATCTGTCTGAATAAAAAGTGAGGGAAGCCAGAGAATTTAAGACAATTTAGACAAGAGATGTCTAAAACTTTCATTTTTCAGCTCAGATGAAGAAAATAAGACTAAATCAGTGGAAAAATTTGTTTTTAATGGAAAGCAAAACTCATCAGATTTTCTTTAAACTCAATATCATATTTCCACTGAATAATTTGAGAAATTAATAGGAATAAATATTTCTAGCAAGAGCTTTGAGGAGTGCAATAAACAATGTTATGACTATAAAGAAAAATCTTAGTTAAACAGGTCTGGCACAAATGATCAATATGTGGCTCGGATCCATAAAGCATCTTCTGTAACTCTGGTTCTTCTACTAGAAATGAACACATGTCTGGGGAAAGAAATCTCTCTTGAACTGCTAAATGATTTGAAAAAAACACAGAATCACAGAATTGTTAATGTTGAAAGGGACCTCTGGAGATCATCCAGCCAACCGCCCTGCCAAGGCAGGGTCACCCAAAGCACACAGGAATGTGTCCAGGTGGGTTTTGAATGTCTCCAGAGGGGAAACTCTGTGATCTCCCTGGGCAGCCCAACCAGCCTAGCTCTGCCACCTTCAATGTAAAGAATTACTGTGTTTTAGTTGATGGTGATTTGCTCCTTGTCCTGTCACTGGGCACCACTGAAAAGAGTCTGGCACCCTCCTCTTGATGCCCCGCTATGAGATGTTTGGATGTATTGGTGAGGTCCCCTCTCACTCTTCTCTTCTCCAGACTGAACAGGCCCAGCCCCCACAGTCTCTCCTCGTAAGAGCAATGCTCCAGACCCCTCATCATCTTTGGGCCTCTGCTGCACCCTCTGCAGTACCTCCTTGTCTTTCTTGTACTGAGGAGCCCAGAACTGGACACAGCACTCCAGATGTGGCCTCACTAGGGCCAAGTAGAGGGGCAGGATCACCTTCCTCAATCTGCTGGCCACACTCTTCCCAATGCACCCCAGGATCCCACTGGCTCTCTTGGGTGCAAAGACACACTGCCAGCTCATGGTCAACTTGTCACCCACTAGGACTCCCAGGTCCTTCTCGGCAGAGCTGCTCTTCAGTAGGTCAGCCCCCAAATTGTGCTGCTACTTGAGGTTATTCCTCTCCAGGTGCAGGACCCTGCACTTGCCCTTGTTGAACCTCATTAGGTTTCTCTCTGTTCAACTCTCCAGCCTATCAAGGTCCCACTGAATGGCAGCAGAGCCTTCAGGTGTATCCTGAACTCCCCCAGTTTTGTATCATCATCAAACTTGCTGAGAGTACCTTCTATCCCTTTTTCCAGGTCATTGATAAACAAGCTGAGTAAGAGTGGACCCAGTATTGATCCCTGGGGAATGCCTCTGACTGCAGGCCTCCAACTGGGTTCTACTCCTCTGATCATGACCCTCTGAGCTCTGTCATGCAGCCAGTTCTTGATTCACTGTTCATTCACTCAACCCACATTTCCTGAGCTTACCTACGAGGATGTTATGGGAGACAATGTCAAAAGCCTTGCTGAAGTCAAGGTAGACAACATCCACTGCTCTCCCCTCCTCAACCCATCCTGACATGACATCATAGAAGGTTATTAGATTGGTCAAGAGTGATATCCCTTTGGTGAAAGGGAAATGTATATGTCTGATTTACCCAGACACCTATGTACTGCTTCTCAGGCAGATATTGATCCTGAGATATTAAAATAGAAATTAGCATTTTTGCTATTCGCCTACAAAGCAGAAAAATAGAATGCAAACAGACAAAGAACTAGATGAAAACTGTTGTCATCATGTGTCCTGCAACAAAACTGGGAGGAGCTGTGGACTCCCTTGAAAGCAGAGAGGTTCTCCAGAGAAGACTCAGCAAATTAGAGGGCTGGGCAATCACCAACTGTATGAAGTTTAACAATGGCAGGTGCCTGATTCTGCCCCTGGGATGGGGAAACCCTGGATGTACGGACAGACTGGGCAATGAGCAGCTGGAGAGCAGCGCTGTGGAAAGGGACCTGGGGGTCCTGGTCGATGGCAAGCTGAATCTGAGTCAGCAGTGCCCTGGCAGCCAGGAGAGCCAAGCGTGTCCTGGGGGGCATCAGGCACAGCATCGCCAGCTGGGCAAGGGAGGGGATTGTCCTGCTCTGCTCTGCACTGGGGCAGCCTCACCTCGAGTGCTGGGGACAGGTTTGGGAGCTGCAATATAAGAAAGATATTAAGCTGTTATAGAGCATCCAAAGAAGGGCAACAAAGATGGTGAAGGGCCTTGAGAGGGAGCTGTATGAGGAGCAGCTGAGGACACTTGGTCTGTTCAGCCTGGAGAAGAGAGAGGGGGAACCTCATTGCAGTCTACAGCTTCCTTGTGAGGGGAAGAGGAGGGGCAGGCCCTGATCTCTTCTCTTTGGTGACCAGGGACAGGATCCGAAGGAATGGCCTGAAGTTGTGTCAGGGGAGGTTTAGGCAGGATATTTGAAAAAGTTCTTCACCCTGAGGGTGGTTGGGTGCTGGAACAGGCTCCCCTGTCCCCAGGGAAGTGATCACAGCACCAAGCCTGACAGAGTTCAAGTGTTTGGACAATACTCTCAGGCATGTGGTGTGACTCCTGGGGTTGGTCCTGTGCAGGGCCAGGAGTTGGACTTGATGATCCTTGAGGATCCCTTCCAACTCAGTTTATTCTGTGATTCTGTGATTCTGTGATGAAAAAGCATTGGAACTTGTTACTAATTTCAGTGACTTGGAAATATCAGTGTCTTGGAAATATCAGTGTCTTGATCTAAAATAAAATAAGAGGGGACTGTAGGGCTCTGACATGCAGGGTGCTCTGGTGTCCCTGCATCATGGGACAACCAAAGCAGAAGCACCCTGCTGCCAGCACCAGGGAGGTCCCCAGAGATGGCAGGCACTGTGAACTTGTAGACCATTGTGAGGGAGCAGCATGTGGCAGCACACTGGGGATGGATGCATGTACAGACCCCAGGCATTAACCTCTTCTGAGGGCATCACAGTGGTCTGTGACTGATTGAAATCAGCCTTTGATTCACCATGGACACTGTCTATAAAATATGCCAATTTTCCAAAGGTGTTTTTTTGTACCTGATCCACTGTATCCTAGGCTGCATCAAAAGCAGTGTGATCAGCAGGTCGAAGGAAGTGATTCTGCCCCTCTACTCTGCTCTTATGTGTCCTCACCTGGCATACTGCTCCAGCTCTGAGGTCCTCAGCACAAGAAAAACCTGTACCTGTTGGAGTGATTCCAGAAAAGAAGCACTAAGATGATCACAGGTTGGAGAAGGCTTTGGTGAGATTTCATTACAGCATTTCAGTACCTAAGAGGGTAGATCGGAGTGCAACTTCCTGCAAGGGCATACAAGGGAAACCATTCTATGATTCTATGGTATAGTAGAATATCAGCTGCTGAAATCCCCTATCAATTAAGCAAACAAAAAGCAATTCAAAGACAAATGAAAGCCTAAACCAAAATAAGAGGATTATAGTTTCAAGTCAAATTGGGAAAAGTATCACATATGTGTGGTGCAGTATCTTAGCCTGTTAGAAAGCTGTCAAAAATATTGCTCAGTAGAGACAAGACAAAACAAATATCACGTTTTAGTCTTAAACAGCAATGTTTGGTACCTGCTTATCTGGTACTAAAAGCAACGTATCATGGACTGTCTTTAAGGGATGACTTTTCACATGATTTGACAAGAAATAGTCAAACTCTTGTGTATGTCTGTATGCCTTTGAGTGTGTGTGTGAGCATGTGCATCTATGAGTTTGTGTGTGTGCATTCCCTTTACACATACATGTTTGATAGAGAGGAGGGGTACAACAGCCATATCAACTACAGCAGCTGCTTTGTAAAGATAAGCAGCTGCTGCTGTCTCAGGACATGAAACACAACTACTGCACCAGAAGGTGCTAATATTCCTCCAGCCATGTCAGACACTTCTCTCAATTGTTCATCTGCGGCTCCACATCTACCACCAAAGATACAGTGCTGTCATAATATAAAGGGTGCAATTACCTGGGCATTAGAGTTTTAAAGTATTTAACCACTTTAAGTGGATAATTATCCATTAATCTGAAGATAACATCTGATTGCCTACTGCTGAATTCTGCAGTAATTATATGTTTATCCATATTATAAAGTAAAATAAACCTTTTAAGATAATAACTTGTTTCTTAATAAGTTTACGAATGCATCATCCACTATAATTTCTCTGACAAGTTTTTAATTTTTTTTTTTTTTTTTTTGTAGAACTGGATCAGTTTGAATGAGCCAAAACTTTAGTGCTAATTTCAGTTTTAGCACATTGCAGTAGAAAACAATCAAGGGGAAGCCACATTCATTCATATATTGATACACCAGGGATATTGAAAATTGTAGACTTTGTAATGGATCTTATGGGAAATCTGCTCCTTGCTTTTCTGCTTGTTCATTTTGTCAACTACTCTGTAAGTTCCAAGGTCAGTGACAAGTTAATGTCCTATCACAACTATGTTATGTTATAATAAGAGACATCACAGCTCTGTGATGTAATACATTTCCTGATTCCCTTTATGAAGCCTTAGCCATTATTGAGAAAGAACTTATAAAAATTTACCACAGCAGGAAATTTCAATAGTACCCGGAAAGATCTCTCACGACTCCCATTTGGCATTTTTACCTGCTTCAGTGTGAGAGAAAGGGTAGTTGGACACAAAGTAGGTATGACATTGAACAATTCAGAATTACAATCCAAAATACAGATTATGCAAAATCATTGCTCTCATTTAACACAGCTGCATGAACACACAAGTAATGGCAAAATTAATGCTAAAAGTTTCCAGAATTTTATTATTAATGCTGCACTCAGGACAAAGAAGAAACATAGGAGAGGAAAAAAGATGAGACAAAAAAATGTTATAAATATTTCTCAATAACTTTCTCTTTGAAATTAATAAAAGCTTTAGGGGAAAAGTTCATTCCATCTCTTAAAATATGTACTTTCTTAAAATAGAAAAGAAATTCTGAAATAAACTTCTTCCAAAAATGGCAATATTGATGCCTACAGACTGAGTGTAGAGAGCAACAGGATGATTTTGGGTCTAAGCAATTATATTTCATTATTTTTATTAATTTACTGAATTGTATTTATGAAATTCAAAGCTGTCACCAAGATAAAATGGACTAAAAGAAAAATTAAGAGACTTAGTAAATATGCCAAGTGATCTTGACAGATAGAAAGAAAAGACAGTCCTGAGTAGGGATAAGCAGAGTGCTTTATGATGAGCACTATGCAGCTGCATAACGATAACATGGGGATTACCAGTAAAAATCTGGCTACAGGGACCACAAGCCTCTATGAACCAGTAATTTCACGCTGGTGCAAAAAAAGACAAGTATGTATTTATCTTCCTTGGAAGCATAAAGAATACTATGTCCACAGAGAAAGGAAAATATTCTTTACATCTGAGGAAGATGATGGAGAAGATTTACCCACATCCTAACATCAGGATTCCAGTCCAAAGAAAGTGGTGCCTGAGAGAGAGAGACCAGAGGAAGTCATGGTTATATACTGTAGACCTCTGAGCATGCTCTGTAAAGCAGGCTTTTCAACAAACTAGAGATATTTAGTCTGGAAAATAATCTAGTGGAGAAACAACAATCTTCTCACACATAAAATATTTCTGAAAAGACTACTGCTCTCAGTAGTCATAGGACAAGAAATAAGAAGTTTAAATTCCAGCAAGGGAGGTTCCAGATGTATGTGAGGGACAGGAATAATGAAGCATGAAAATGGGTTGTTTAGAGAAATTATGGACTTTCCTCATAAAAATTCAGTAGAACTAGTTATCCTGGATTCCAAAGGTATTCAGTCTTATGTGACAGGTCTGTTCACCTGTCTGTGATCCACCAAAGAGATTTGGCTGGAGAGTATAGGTCTCAAAGATATTTCATTTAGTTGCAGGAAGATACATTATGGGCAAAGGTGAAAGACTTCACTAGAACTCCCTGCATTGTGGGGAACTGAGTGTTTTGAACTCAGCCTTTGCCAGAACAAAGACACTCTCTGTCAGATTAGATGTGACATGACTGCATATAAAAAGTAGTTTCGTTTTCACTGATTCTACCATATCATGAGTAGACAAAAGGTTTTTAAGGCATGTGGAGTTTCAGCTCTATGTGTGCTTCACTTTTAACTGTTTACAGCTGTCCTAGCTGACACTCAGATCAATCTGAATCTAAAAATTAATTCTAAATTGTATTTTAAAAGTATTTTCTCATCCAAATTAACTTTCTGCATGTGCTTGTTCTGTGATGGCCTTTCCCTTAAATTCTGATTCTTCCTCTGTGGGATTAGAAAATCTGAGAAAACCACTACCCAAATCTTTATGCAATGTCAAGCATTTTCTCATCATCAGAAGGACAATAATATCTCTGAGTTGTTCTGGGGTGGGGACAGGGTGATCCATTATTCATGTTGCATGATGGAGCTATGTCCAGTCTCCTAGGACCTACAGTGCTCATCATGATTTATCTCAGTCTTTTCTGTCATTTTCCCATTAAGCAGCCATGACTAAATATAAGAGTTGTATAATCCAGCACTTATATTAGAGCAATTGGCTATATGTATATGGTACTCTCCAGTGCCCTGATCAGTATAATGCCATATACTTTTGAAATACAACTAGCCTTTTTATATATTTTTTAAAATTAAATAGTAGGCACATTTGCCCTTCCCTTCCCTTCCCTTCCCTTCCCTTCCCTTCCCTTCCCTTCCCTCATTCTTGATTTGGTTGTCAGCTATAGCTGGCTATATATATAGAAGGCTTCTCATGCAAATGTGATACATTTAGTTTTATTTCTAAATCAATAGCCTGAAATCAGAACAGGCTGAATTAGCAGTATTTTGCTCCCAAAATGTAACAGTTAATGACTGCATTACAGAAATTTTGTATTATACCAACTGAATTCTTTATCACTTACTGTTTTATAGGAGAAAAAAACCATATAAAATGTTGAAGACAAAATGAGAAATAACTAAGTTCTTATTATTTAACTAGCTTTCATCTGCATAGTATTAAATATGTTTGTTCTCACAGACAAAAACTTTCCTATTTATTTGATACAGGTAAGAATAACCCTGTGCTGTATATGTGAGCATGACTGGCCATTTCTTTGAACTTCTGATGGCTGTTGAAAACTTCCCTTAAACAGATGATGGGGTGTCAAAATATGAAATGGCAGTTGGCAGTTCAAAAGAAAACACAACTTGTGCTCCAGGTCCCTTGGCCAATTGTCCCAAGGCCCCAAAGTCCCTGCTGATTGTCCAAAGCCTTCTTGTTGCTGTCCACCTGGAAAACCAGTAGCAGGTAATAATCAGTGGGCCATAACAGGCTGGGAAATTTCTTGGTGATGTCCTTTACCCAGACCCCAGGAAGGCAACACACCTCCCTATGGGTTGGATGTGGTTGGAATATTGGGACCTCTGTTTGTCTCAAAAGGCAGTCACCAATGGCTACTCCCTTCTTTTTGCCTTAACTGAGGAGGTTGTGATACAGGGGGTAGGCTGTTCTGCTGTAGGTGACCCTTACAAACTAAATGTGGACCTTAAGCCACATTCTCATTTCCCTGGTCCTCACATTCCAGGGCCTGACACCTACTGTATAAAGCCACTTGTGAATGCGACGTAGGTTGGAAGGGGATGCACCTGGTAACCTGAGCAGACACCAGTTTTCTTTCCCCTCCATCTTTCAAGGTCCCCTGTGTCTGCCTGGTGGTGAAAGGGTAGGGGATCCATTGTTTCTTGTGAAGTGGATGGCAAATGAGTTTCTCTAAGGCATGGTAGAGTGTGGTTCCATCAGTCAATTTCTTCCTCAGAGTTCCTAATCCTTCTCAGTCTCTCTACTTCATCTCTCAGCTCCTCCACTAGGCTGTGCAGATTGTGGACCTGATGGCACCTCACACAGCTGTTGTCCCCTGTGCAGATTGTGGACCTGATGGCACCTCACACAGCTGTTGTCCCTGCTGTCCTCAGAGACCAGCACCAGTCTTTGGCACTCCCCGCAGGCTGAGATGTGGACAGCTACTTCAGAGCTGCCTCTGAGTCATGACTCCACCACTTCCCACTTGGGAGCAGGAGAGCTGGGGCACCTCTCTCTGCTCTAGTTTCAAGGTCTTGCCATGTAGGAAAGCTTACCTTGCTCCTTCAGCATGATCCTTTGCTCCAGAGAATTTCTGTCCATGCAGTTCACTTCAGAGTCTTCACTGAAATGGTCTCTTCTGTTTCCCAACCAGAAAAAAAAACAGAGCCTTTGAACAGGGAGGGAGACAGGCTTTCTACACAAGATGAGCTCACCAGCTCTGCAGGCATGGCCACAGCAGTTATCTGCTGAAATGCTCATTACAGCACCAGGCCCTTGGAAGTACCAGGTAACCTCAGCTCCACTGACAGGGACATGTGCTGATGCACAGGTGGGTTATCAGTCCTGAGAAGTCTGGACCCAAAAAGGGTGCTAAAGGGTGCCTATGCTGTTTGCAAACATAAAGATATGATTAATGGTTTCAAGCTACTGCCTTAATTCTTGCACAGAGAGACAGGGGAACAGAAGTGACAGACAAGTTCAATTTACTTAAATATAAATAATGCCCATCACTCGCATTGTATGGCCTCAAAAATTGTTTTGTTTGCAGCAAAGGATTTCAGGCCAGAAAATTATGACTAACCCTGCTTAAATTACTTAGAGAGCTTTCTTCCAGTGTAACACTCTAAGAGTCTGCCTTTTTCTTCCATAAGATTAATATACACCCATAAGGAGAAAAGAAACCCTAGAACTTTTTGGTGGAAAATAAGAGTTAATTTATAGTTCTGTATTTAGTTCAAAGCATGCTTGAGATTAATGACTGAAATATTTCATTGTACTGAAATAAACTTGATTATACTAAGTTCTCTTAATTTAGAAGAAGAAAATGTATTTTCAAGCATACTACACTGTTTGTTCACAGAACTGTAAGAAACATGAGAAAAATAAGGATTTCTAAATATTAGGTTTCAAGAAATTTATATGGCTCCTTGTGATGTTTCTCTAAAATCCCTATTCTTCCAATATTAAATGCCTGCCAGTTGACACCTGAAATACAATATTGCCATTGGGGATACTGATAGGTAAAGCTACCAATATCACGGTGGAGTAACTACTGTAGTTTCAACTGTGACAAAATTTCCGCTATCACCATTACTTTTTGGCAAAGCATAGAAATCCCTCGCTTGCCAAAGTACTTTCAAGGTCAATGACAAAGCATTTACTGTGAATTCCAGAAGCTGTTTTTATTTTAACAAAATTTCTGAGAAAAAATAGCCTAGTTGCTACGCTTAAAAAACCCACAGAGCCTCTCAGCAGGTGGAAAAGCACAGGACTAATAGTTTGGACTAAAACAATAAATAAAATATATTAAGAAACAATGAAAATTTATAGAAAAAGTATTTAGCATTTATGACTTCACTTGTCATTTGCTCCCTCTACAATTCTCTCTATTCATTCAAAAGATAGAATGGATATTTTTTTCCAAAATTTAAATGACACCAAATGAAGATCTATTTATAACAGTGTGAGAATGCAAGGGAAGATTTACTTAGGGCTTAATACACTTTTGGGACCAAATCTTGAACCTACGAATGCTCTGGAGGCTTATGATAACAATTTTGTAAAGCAGAGGTTGTGTCTTAGCACTGCAGTTAGATATCTAACGGAGTATATGTGCTTCTCAGAAAGTGATTAACAACAATTTTCCGACCTTTGAAACAGTGCTAATTAGTGCTATTGTTTTTACACACAAAAATTAAGAATTCCTGTAGCCTGCTAGTTTGGAGACTAAAGTCTATGAGGAAGTACACAGGTAACACTTTGCTTGAAGGGCAACTATACATTTAAATTCTTTACAATTAAAAGAAAAGGTTATTTTCAGAATACACCACACAGAATACTTAGAGGGCCAATGTAACTTTCTTTCCTAACTCTGCTTTTAATAGATTCCTGCACCAGAAAATGGTGGAATTTTAAGGGCTTGACTTAATTTTGCATAACCATAACTAACCTTCTTGGCCTCTTCCCTGACATTATCTGCCTTTAGAGAGATCATTTTACTGAAGGACATGCATGCAATTGCAAGAGACAGCCTTTCCTTTAGTGGTGATCAGGGATCAGCGTACAGTTACTTCTCTCAGTTGTTTTCTGGAGAATTTTTTATAAGCTCTGAGGTTGTACAGAAAGGCACATTACTAGAAGGCTACAAGAGTTTAAGTGTGAGGGCTATGCCCTATTTAGAGAAATATATCTTATGTTTTTTATGTGTTTATGAAGCTATCTATGAAGAACAACCTGATATGAGTTCTGCTTATTCAGAGACTAGAGGAGAAGGTAAGCTATATTGGTTTTCTGAGTCTCCTGCAGGTTTGGCTGGGTTTTCCTAATGGAAAAGAAAGGGGGCCTGTGTGAGATATTTAAGAGGTGCTAGCAATGGGGAATGAGACAGGTGATATGGCTCCCTAAGCATGAAGAGTGCAGAGGTGGATGCAGACCAAAGAGACTGCCAGACTGAATGCTGCAGGAAGGTAGAAAGCAAAAAGTACAATTTTCCTAGAGGACCCTAAGAGCTGCTGGTACAACACTAGATTATCAGTGATGTTCAAAATAAAGCCAGCTGGGATATAAAATGTCAAAAATCCTTTCATTTGCAAGAAGGATCTCATATGATCAAACAGAATTGTGTTTGTGTAATGAGACTGTTACTGTGTTATTTGTCCACAGTACGCTTTATGCTTTTCTTAATTAGGAATGATTGATTTCAGCTTCCAATAAAAGGCTGAGAATCTGAATAAAAGACCACATATTAGTCTTGGAATGGAATAAGTCTTGCACGTGAGTATGATGTCAAAATGAAAATAGTGATTTATTCATTTTGTAACATGGAGATTGTGAGTAACCTTATAGGCTTGACTTCCTACACGGAATTCCTACAAATGTTCTTAATGGAGTACAGTGGCACGAATGGTGCCTTGAAATATGTGATGTTCCTTTGCTCTCAGCTGTGGAGGAGGAAGACAGTGGCCAAGGCTTGTCTGTACAAAAGCTAGGACACTCTCACTTTTTCACTTTTGAATACCTTCAGCATTACAGTGGTAGTTCAGTGTACTGTTCTCATTTTACATCACCTTTGTGAGCTGATAAAAGTTGAACATGCATTGAGTTTTAATAAAAAGAGCAGGCAGGGATGTGAATGAGATGATTTCAGAGACTGCGATTGTGACATTTTAATATCAGGATAATATATTTCTGAATTGTGTAAGAAAATGCTACCTAAAACTTTCTTCTGAAAGAAGAAAAGAACTACTTCCTGTAAAGGAAAATGAAGTTTTATTTTTACAATAAAAAACTCCCAAACCTTATCACCAACAACAAAACAAACCATGTTCAGGACCTGCAAAATGTAGTAAATTTCAGATGTTTCTCCTGTAACTTGTTGGGTTTTTTTGTTTTCTGTACTGCTTCTTCATGTAAAGGCAGAATTCATTATATATTTTATTTCGGAATGCTGCAAAGGGTCAGTACGTAGCATGTCTACCTTTCTCTCACTTCTACCTGAATGGTCTGTATGGTCTGTATGCACCAGTGCACAGATGTAATCTGCTGGCCATTTCATCAGTCAGATGTGTTGTCAACATAGAAAGAGGAATCTGTTTGCCTGAAGACATCTTTCAAAACCTGTAACTAAATAACTGTTGCTTTCTCCTCAGAGGTAAACATTTTTATGGAAACAGAGAAAAAGCCATGGAAAGCTACTGCCATTCTTCACATCCAGGTTAATGTTTTAGGTTCTCCAGTTGGATTCACCTGACACAGTCTGGCAGAACCTTCAGCAGTAAAGAACAGCAGTTGTTTTTCTGTGGCTGACCACAGAAATTGGGGGATTTCAGACATTCCTAGCTAGGAGGCATTAATGCAATACCTAAGTAGGCAGTTCTGTCTGCCCTCAGTTTATCTTTTGAATAGGATAGAAATTGTCAAGTAACTGTGGCCTTTCAAAAACAGATGCATACGTATGTATGCCAGGTGAGTAGATTTTACCTCTCCAAGACAAAACATCAAATCTTTGTTAGAGTCCATTCCAAAAACTGCTCTTTCTCATAAAAAATAGTTAAGTAACCATATCCAGGGGTTCATTTAGCACCTTACTGCCAAATGGTCAAGGGAGGCAATTGTCCTGCTCTGCTCTGCACTGGGGTAGCCTCACCTTGAATATTGTGTGCAGTTTTGGGTGCTGCAATATAAGAAAGACATTAAGCTATTGGAGAACATCTAAAGAAGGGCAACAAAGATGGTGAAGGGCCTTGAGGGGAAGCCATATGAGAAGCAGCTGAGGTCACTTTGTCTGTTCAGCCTGGAGAAGAGGAGATTGAGAGGGTGCCTCATTGCAGTTACAACTTCCTGTGAGGGGAAGAGGAGGGGCAGGCCCTGATCTCTTCTCTCTGGTGACCAGGGACTGGACCCGAGGGAGTGGTCTGAAGTTGTGTCAGGGGAGGTTTAGGCAGGATATTAGGAAAAGGCTCTTGACTCAGAGGGTGGTTGGGTGCTGGAACAGGGTCCCCAGGGAAGCTGTCAGAGCACAAAGCCTGACAGAGTTCAAGAAGTGTTTGGCCAATGCTCTCAGGCACAGGGTGTGACTCTTGGGGTGTCCCGTGCAGGGCCAGGAGTTGGACTTGATGATCCTTGTGGGTCACTTCCAACTCAGCATTTTCTGTGGTTATATGGTAGGGGTTTTTTAACATCGTAGCCTATTTGCTTTGTAGAATAAATACATGTAGATGTGTAGGTGTTCCTAGCTGAAGAGAACAAACATTTTATGTTGTGTCCTTTATTATAAGGTTGCTCAAAATGCTGAATTTATAAGGCAATATAAAATGAGGTTTCTTATAAATTTTTTGGGCTAATGCAGTTATATTTTGTACTGACATCACTGGAAGGTCTGTAAGAAAGCTATGTCATATGAGGAAGAATCAGGGCTTACAGGTTCATTGCTGTCATATTTGCCTCATATAAAGTTATTTGGATAAAATGCTCTAAAATCCTTAGAAGGAACAGACTTCTTTGAATTTCACGCAGTCAATGAACAGGTTTACCTATACAGAAAATGAAAAGATCATCCTACCTTGAATTAAAAGAGATACCATCTAGAGGTGTAGTGCTCTTGCTTCTAGAATGTATGAGAGACAAGGTAGTCAAACCAGCAAAGTCTTGCCAGTCTAGCCATCCAGCTGGGCAATTCCATTCCTTTGACTGCAATTTCCTACTTCATTTCACCTCAAAGCAGATTTCTCCTTCCTCCCTTTCTTTTTGCTTGTATTTGGCCTCTGAACTGAAAAAAAACCCCATCAGTTATTTTTTATAAGTCTGTAGTTTACCCACCTATAATTTTCTTCACAGTTCTTCGAGAAAGTGTCTTGTGGATAATCTTGCTGTCTATAAAAAATTTAGCTTTCTGGTATACTGCACTTGGAATAGACAATACATAAAGAGAGAACCATAGCTGTGATATGCCAGCTGGTATCAAAGTCCTATTGGTGAAAACAGAACCAGAAAAAAAAAGTGGAGGAAAAGATTTAATAAAGGAAGGGCATTCTCAGCTTTCCCCTCCAACCACTCACCACCCTACCCTCTCCCCCCACTCCTCTTTCACAGCAGAAAAATTATTAGCATATATTCTTTTTAAGCAATTATCTTCTCTAACTGTGCTGGTCAGCCTGCCAGTCACATAGTTCTCTCATAATTGCCACTGCTCCTATCCTATAGGCACACACTAAATCCCTTTCTCCTGGACAGTTTGTCTGTTGCGGAGTTACATGAACAAAGTTACAGAAGGCGGTCCAATGAGAAAGAGAGAATTACATTTCAATTCTTATCAACCTCTCTCAGAAATACACTTGGCTTTCAAGAGCAGCTTTAGTCAGTATTCCCAGTAAACTTCCTCCTCCAAGCAATTTCTTTTTGGTTTTGTGTCTTTGTCATCAAATTGTGGGCAAAGTCCTATTCCTCTTGTCATAGAGACCTCTGGCATCACGGACTGTGCTTGAAACAAAACCAAATTGCCATACAAAGAAATGCAGCACCCAAAATGTCCATCCAACCTAGTAGATAATGGAATACTTACTGCATGCTTTTGCTGAAGTCTGTGCAAAACCATTAATATTATTAAAATTTCTGCTTAATCCTCATTCCATGTTGGTTTGTTGAGAGTCTCTGGTTACCTTGGCACTCACTGCTTGGGTGAATGTCTGGTGAGTCTGAACGCGGTGGCACCTGACAGAGGGCACATCTCCACTGCCGCAGTTCCACGTGCCTTGTCCGCTGTAGATGGACTTCACACTCACTGACAGTTAACTTTCCTTTTTTTTGGAAAAATTTTGAATGTTGGGCTCTCTGAGGGCATGGTGAGATGGTACTGATTTTCACTTCTCCTAACACTACATTCTGAATACTTTATAGACAATATGCCTCTATTGCAGCTTGCATGTATCTTCTTCTTCCATCTACTTGCTCAAAGCTTTTCTGTTCTTGTTCTGTTCATCTCCAACACAACTTATGCCTAAGTGGCACTAACAGGGAGCTTTCCAGGTTTACTTTCACCATTTCAAATTTAAGTCATTGCAAGATCCCTCTCACGTCCAAATGAAAAATTAATATCCTTCATCATTTATGCAGTTTACTTGGGTATGTTAAAATGGTGCTTCAATCTCAAAGAAACCAATACAGTTGTATTATCTGTGTGCAATCATTTAAACAAAAAAGTGACAGGTTTTTTTAATTAAGAAAATAAACACTCTTATTTTTGAATTATAAATGCTTATTCCTGCAGTTCTTGGCAGGCTGCTATGAATATAAGCTATGCCAGACAAAAATAAGAATGAATCCTTATCCAAGTTGTTCAGTAAACTGAACAAATCGATTTAATGTTATTTCACTTATTGTTCTCTTTTTCTCACCCCAACCTCCAAAAAAATTAAATACCAGTTCTTTTCTTATCCAACAGACTGGAAGGGTTGTGCTCTTGGATCTGGAAAGACTGAATTTAATGCTGTTTTTGTTGACTAGGGTCTACTCAGTTTACATATCAAATTCTCATTGCAATCTTAGTAAGAAGAGCACATCACAGTCCACCGGGGTTAAATCTGAAAGACTGGAAAATCTTTGATGCAAAGCAGTTTTTTCGTTGGTTGGTTGGTTGCAGCTTGCTCTTGATGGAGCTGATTGAAAGTAAAAAATAACAAAATTTTAAAAGATTAGTTGCTTTGAAATTTTTTTTTATTTTGGCTAGGGATGGTAATAACTCTTTTCTTACAACTTTTTGTGTTGTGAAAAGCATAGTAGTTATTCTTAAGAGACTTTTTCCACCAAAGTGTTATTTTTATATTTAAAATATGCTTATTTTTATCAAAACTTCTAATAATATCTTTTTGCTTTACTCTCTCTGCTAGCAATTAGGATTGAATTATCATGGTAAGTGGATATTGTACCTAAATACAAGCCTTAAAATCAAACACACATAATGAACAGAGAGCAGAGATGCCTGCCAAATTTGTATTTAAAAAGTTCTTAAAGTTTGTTATAAATTTTTTATAAATTTATAAAAAGGTGAATTGTTCTGTTCTGAGTCTTCACCTTGAAAAATGAAAAGATTCAGGCTTTGAACATGAAAGTTCATGCTCATTTTTCTGATTTATTTTACTATTGTGTAGCTAATATTAACCTACACTGTTGTGCAAGCTTCACTTTGTTCAAGGTTAGTACAGTATTAAAGTCAAAATATGTAACATGTAAGAGACACAAAAGAAGTCAAATTAAGAAATCTTCTATTTTCACATTCATTCACGTTACTTCAGGGACTCCTATGTTTAAACTGACCAATGACATATTTAAATTAGGATTTGAGGTAACTTCTTTCATACTAGTAATTTGAGTACATGCTAAAAAAATTCCAAAGTAATGCTCAATTGAATTATGCAATAGGGTAACTAATGCTCGTGCTTTGTTCTTCTAGGAAGTAGGCAGAGTTTAAAGTAAGTGCAGTCTGGAATGGATGCAGTAGAGAATGAACAGAAGCTCTTAAAAACTAAACTTCTTCCCCAAATCCCTAGGTCTCAGAAGAAATTTTTCTATTTCTTATGCATGCTTTAATATCCTGTTGACTTCCTTTGCCTATGGATTTTGGTAAGAATAATAGTGGGCTTTTGTTCTCTCATCACACTGGGGGAAAATATTGGAAACAGAAGTTTTTTGAATGCTTTTTCATGGAAAATATAACAGGAAAAATCTTAGCGAGCATTAAGAATATAAACAGAAGTGGGGGAAATGGAAAAATTTTTAAATCATAATTAAATTATTTTCCACCAGTGTCTGATGCACTGGTTCTGAGTTCCTTTTCAGAGGCTTGTTAAAAATGTGAACATAAGCCAATGCTTGTATTCATTTGCTCTGTATCAGCCCCATGTTATTCAGGTGACAGAGTGAAATGTTTGAAAGTTAGAACAAGGTATAACTCCCTGCCATTGCACATGATCCAAGGACAACCAACAACTCCCCATGAAAACTCGTAGTATGCCAGGTCACTAAAGGCTGTACTACCATGCACTTCAGAAAAGAGGTGGCCTGAGGACTGTGCAATCAATCTGAATTCTGACACCTCCAAATCCACCTCTCAATTCTCTTCCTTCTCCTGCTTTTGCAGTAACATGGCACTTCCAGGCAGCTTGGTGTGGCTGCTTTATACATTGCTTAACAGTAGTAGAAACCTGGTCTGGGAATGTGCCAGAATGAATTTGGCATGCAGCCAAGATTTTTTCCTGAAGAACAGAATTTAAAAGAAGAGACATTTCATTTCTTTGTACCTTCAGTCAAATGGGAATGTGATTCCACTGAAAGGGAAAACTCAGTCTTGTCAGCTTCACAGATTTCCTCCCTTCATGCTCCCCAGTCTGCAGCAGATAGCAGAAATGTGGACGTTTTGAAAAACTTCAAGTTGGAAAGCATCAGACATTTTGAATATATAAGCTCTAGTAAGATACTATTATAATATTCAGGAAAGGATTTTCTGATCTCAGTTCTTGACACAAGAAAGAATATGTCAGTCACTGTTAAAAATCAACTAACAAGTAAAAAAGCGGTGAAAAGCTGAAAAAAATAGTGCAAATAGATGAAAAGAAGTCCTGTTTGGGCCCTCTTTCTGAAAGCATCTCTATAAAACAGGTTTATTTCTTATGCGAACATGCAAGTCAAAAAAATCCCATAACCTAAAGGGAAATTTTATGAGGTAAAAATCCTCAGTAGCTTCCTATATAGGACATAAATGAGGGACTGCACATTTTTCAGCATGTAAGTGAATTATCTTTTTGTAAGTTATACATTAGACCACTCAAAACCCAAACGCATTCACACACACTGTTGATAGCAGAATAGGCCTCCAGCTGCACTGCTCTATTAGAAAGAGATATGGTAGAGCACTACAGGGCTTTGTAACTGCTGTGGAAAAGAGAGAGATTTTCACCTGCTGCTGTATGGCTCAGTTGTAGTAAGACATGATCCTCAGGAAGGTATTAATACATGTAAAGACATACACACATATAAATCTACACTTAAGTGCATAGGAGGTTTAAAATGCATCAGGAAAATTACTGCAAAAGCATTATATAACTGTTAAATAGAAGGAAAAAAATTGAAGAAACATAAAACTAAATGCAATAAAAAGAAGAAAGACAGCTTACATCATTTCAAACTTTTTTACAAGACCAGAGAAAAACTAGTAAAATAAACTAGTTCATATGTTGGACCTGCTCATTCAGCCCTTTGCAAAACCCAAACTGTTTATGCCCTATAAGAAAACAGGAAAGTGTGAATAGACACCTTCCTCTGACACCACACTGTGACTACATCCTAACAAAGGTTTGATTTTTTTTGTTGCTCTGCGGACCTCCTTTTAGGTTTTCTGAATACCTGGCTAGTCACATGTCAATGATCTTAAGCAATTTTTAGTAGTATTCAGAGGAGATCCTCTGTAACCTTTTTTTAGAGATTTGATCCAATGCCACAGTAGCCATTGAATATTTGTAAGACATTCCCTGATTTAGAAAGTTCTTGAAATGAAAAATGTCAGCAGTTAAAACTTATGGTCACTGTCTCCTCAAAGAAGAACAAATGTCTCTCCAGGAAGATTTTAAAATGGTGTTTTTCTTCTTAGCTTCATATAGCACCATACATCTTTTTGATGATACATAAGTAGGTTTTACAGGTTTGTTGTTTTCAGCTGGCATTCCTATGTCACAGGGTTACGTGTTCTTTCTCTATGAAAACCTAATGTCATTGGTTTTGTAGGGGAATGCTAAAGAACAGACTGTGTATTTCTCACTTCTGCAGTGACCCAGCTCTGTGTGGAGTCATGAAGATTCCTAGGGCTGTCGTTGACTTCTTTTTCTCTGGCTGCCTCTACTGGGCTCATTCAAGATGCTATCTTACACATTTCTTCATTAAAAAAAAAAAGAAAAGCAGTACTCCTAATAGCAGGCAGTAAACAAAATTATTTCGCTGTGTTTCCTTTAAACAGGGTAGGAGTGAAAAAGTGTTTTGCATTTCTCTTCATTGGTTGGGATGGTGTGATGATAATAAGAGTATGGTGTTGGGGAGAAGAAAGTGTGTCAAACCTGCATTTATCAATTACATACTGTGGAACTAAGTTGGAAGTTTTCATATTGCAGAGGAGGGAAGATTTAGTTTCAGATGTCTATGATGTTTTATTATTAGAAGGCATTTTTCGGTAAGCATACTTATCTATAGAAGCTATTCTGAGTACCAGACTCCCTAGTAATAAATAGAAGTGAATTTTTTGGTTAACTTTAAAATTAAAAAAAATCCCACAGCATAGTATTTTGGCAAAGGTAGAATGTTTTTATGGGTTGTGAGATGTGCTTTTTATTGGAAGTGAAATGCAAGACTTAGCTGTAATAATAGCAAAGCCATTGCAATCAAAGCTGATCTATAGTTAATATTTGTGTGTGTGTGTGTGTGTGTGTGTGTAGCAAATAAAATTGATAGCTTAATGTGTTAAATAATACTCTAACAAAAGGAATCTTAAATAAGATATAAAGGATACACTGAATGAGTTTGAAGGTTTTTCTTCAAAGGTTTCACCAAAATTATATTTCTGGGGGTTATATGACCCTCTTTTCTGGTCTTTGTTAAAGCACAGAAGGTAAACAAGCAACTTTTCTGATTCTAATGAATGTTGAATTTTCCACTTGATTTCTGCTTAGGTGGCTTTCTGGTGACTTTCCTTAATAATCTTAATGTGACCAGTCAGGAATGGAACCAGCAAAACTATGAAGAATTAGTTAGGATCTTTTCAATGTAATGTCATCTAGTTGCGAAGGTTATTCTGTCACCCATATTTAGGGTTGTTCTATTGCCCACCAGACTCTGAAAACATCACCTACAATCCCATACACACTATTAATATCTATTTATTGAATTCTGGGGAAAGATCAAGAGTGATGTAATTCAAAAGCCTTGTTTTAAGTTCTTCTTTTTAATCTTGGCAGATGCCTAACCTTCATCACCATGCTTGTTGTCATTTCAAACAGCCATGGCCTTCATAGAGGATGAAAGAAATATGCTATTTGTAGCAAACTTCTGCAGTATGTTTAAAATTACCAGGCTGGAGACTATAAAAGAGTATCAATTTTTTAATTAATAAATATTTCCTAGCTAAAAATGCCTTCTAGAAAAGGAGCAATTCCAGAAAATGCTGGTCATAGAATATGAATTTCAGATCCATAGGAGGAAAAAAAAATCTCAGTTTTCAATAAAGATAATAGCTACTGGAAATTGTATAACAGTTGCAATTAAATCACCTTTGAAATGAATAATAATGCTGGTTCCTGATTAAAATAATCTCTCGTATTCAAAAGGTAAAATTTGGATCATCTGTGGTAAAAAAAAAAAAAGAAAGAAAAATACAGGAAGCAAAGAGCAAACATTAAAATCACCTTCTAATAAAAGATGATAGCTAAGTAATAGCATATCTGACAGTCACAAATGGTCAACTCAGAAACTCCTATCAAATTATTACAGTTTTCTGAAAATATATTTAGTGCTTCAAACTGTTAGGTTCATGGAAAGTACTCCTTTAAAATTACAGTCTTTGGAACAAAAGAATGAGTTAGGTGCCCAGGTCTGTATAACTAAATTGAAGCTATAAAAAGAAAAAACAAAAAAATTGCAGTCAAATAAGTCAGATGCTGATGGATTCCTGGATGATATTTAAACATTCATAAAATGTTTAACTCCATTTTACAGACATACACGAAAGCTTTATTGCACTGTTAGGGCAGGGGAGCAGATAACCATTCTATTATAAGTTACACTTTGGACCCTGTATTTATTTGTGCATGAACACATCCTACCATACACATTTAGAGGCAAATGAATGCGTGTTAGAGAAGATTTTCTCATTCAGCCTAAAATGTCACAAATTTTTTTCAAATGTGAAAAGAGAGCAATTTTTCAGAGAAAAATTATCTTATCTGAAAAGCCTTTTTTGAACTATTTGACCTAGAAAAAAATTCATAAATTCAATTTTTTCAAAATAATGTCTATCCATTTTCTATTTTCTCAAGCTGTAGCTTAAACTGCTCTATACAGGGAAAAAATACATTAACTACAATAAAAGAGTAATAAGTATTAACCTTAAAGGATAAAAGATTGGCAATTAGCCATGTACACCATGCCTTATTACTTCTAAAGAGTTACAGAAAGTCTGTGATGTTAATATTGAACCATTCTGCAAAGGTATTCAGGTAAGATTAAGTTGTGAAATCATACACATACGTGATTGAAGATAAGTAGGGAAATATTTATGTTTTACACGGTGCATTCCCTGAAGGGGTGCTTACCGCCTACTCTACCTGATATTGCAGGCAATGGAGGGTGAGGAATGATGATTTGGTAACACATTAAAAACAGCTCCGCTTCCAGTGGAAAAGCACATGGCTGTGAAGACTGAAATAGATTTTCCCTCCTGCCACTCCCCACCTACCCACGCAAAGGACCCAAGCTGGAATTGCTGGGGTCGTGCAGAGTAGAACAAGCCAACGTCAGCCCAGGAAAAACGCAGACTGCAGCCATGATTTCTGCAGACTTCAAAAGATTGATGCTTGGTTTCTCTCTGGATTTGAAGGCACAGCCATGTTCAGGGTTATAAAAATCCAGTATAATCCCCAGTCCTTGGACCATTTCCAAAAGATCATGAAAGTTAGACCTCTCTATGAGCTCATACTTCTGTGAGTCCCAGTCTTGCCCTGTGAAAGTTAGAGTTACTGACAGCAACCACGTAATGTCTCTGCAAATCTGACATCTGTTTCCTAGAGTCAGTCCAGATGCACCCAGATTCCACCCACAACAGCAGAATATGCATGGGTTTGGGGTATGGTTACCCAGGATGTTCTCAGACAAACAAAGCTATATAAAACAGTGGGTTTGTACACTCTCCTGAAAGAGGTGCCTCATTTTGTTCTCATAAACTTCAGTACATTTTGTGGTAAAGTAAATAATGTGAGGTGTGATGCTGAGGCAGTGGGTTTTTTGCCTCCTCCACTACCACTAATACTACTAAATTCTGAAATATGTGATATCCATCAGGACCACTCTGAACTAATGAAGGCTGTGAATTCCTGGAAAAGTTATGCATCCAGACACCTTTCTCAGCTGCAGGGGCTGCTTGCAGTGTTAGGGGCTGGTGCACTGCAGCTGGATTTTAAATAAGCCATTTTGTGAACAAAACCAATGAACTCTAGACTGCTAGGAATTTGTGATTTTTCTCCTCTATTAGACATCCTACCCACAGTAATTACATCTTACCCAGTTGTTTCCTGCAACACCTGGACATAAGAAACTCGTGCTGTGTATAGTCCAGAAGTGTGATCATAGGAATTGGCTGGAAGATAACAGAAATGCTGTATATGTGACAGTAGAACCTTTATTTGCCTTCCCTTACTGAGAGAACAAGTCACAGTCTGTGTCCTTTACCTGACATCAGTTTTCACAGAATTTCTAAGCTTCTACCCACCTTTCAATTTTTCTTACTCCCACCAGACTGGTCAGCCTGCTAAGCTACGTCAAGCTGCACAAGGATACTGTGCATGGTCTGAAGGATGGTCCTGGTCCCTACTTAGGCATGTGCCTGGTACCTTCCTGCACATCCAAAGCTTTCCTGCACAACTCTGGTTAATTTCTTTCTCTCAGTTCTCCACACCGGCACCTCCCAGCTGGTCTGGAGTTACATGTGGAGGTACATATTTGGATATTTTGGAGCACTGTGGGTAAGCTGGATATTAAAACATTTGAAGTCCTGTGTCTTAATAACAGACTCACCACAGCTGTCATAATGAAATACATTAGTTTGCATATCACTACCATGAGTAAGCTTTCTCGATAGACAAAATTGAAGGCTAATAGAACACAGTTTCCTTAAAACATGGAGTTGCAACAATACAACAAAAATACAGAAAAAGTATAAGGCAACAAAATTTGTGATGAAGGCTGTATTTAACAATAGTCACATTTTGTTCCTCAGCATTTCAGCTAGATTCCACTCCTATTTTTGTTAGGTCAAGCTAGAGACCCCTTTGAATTTAAGGTAGATCTATCTTCCTCCTATTTTCTCAGGCTCTTGCTGTCTTCTCTCACAGAAATAGGTAAGAAGGGGAAAGGATGGGTCAACTCTAAGACAAAAATATGCTAAGATATACTGTCCTAGCTTTCACTCGTGTTTTGGAAAACTTTGCTTGTGAAATTTGGCACTGAGACACTTCCTTGTGTCAGTTCCTTTTCTCCATGTTCTTAAGGTTCTTCTGTTAACATTTCTATCCTACTTCTTCATTATCACATTCTTTTTATTTCCTTGTGCATATTTCTGTACACACATTCATAAAACCTTGTTCTTTATATTAAAATAAACATAAAGTGAATAGACCTCTTTTCTATATTCATTCTCTTTCTCAATATCACATGGTTTAGCTTGCAACAAAATTTATCTTTTTTAAGATTCTATCACAAGACCAGATTGGAATGCTACCTGAGAAGTGGTGAATTGGTGGAAAACCAGGTAGGTCAATCAAATATAATAACTTCCCTGTAAGACGAGAGGGATGGTAGGAATATGCTTAGAATGCATTTGGTAGCTGTTGTTCCACCGTAGTTATTTTCATTAACAGACTATAACTCTGACAATTTATAGACTAGAAAACTATACAAAATACAAAGAAAGGTAGTAAATAGGTGGAATATTTTTTAATGCAGGACTTCCCACACTAGACACAGTAGAAAACTTGGATGAATTAGAATTCAAGTTTGTCTTAAATCTTAAGCACACTTAGCTATGTTTTAACCTTCAAGTCTTTTAAGGTAATTATAATGAAAAAGAGTACTTTCTACATAAAATGGGATTTCATTCCCTAAAAAGTTTTCATGCAGCTGTTTCTGAAGATAATTGGAGTATTTTAAGTAAAATGCCAAATACGTTCTTTTAAATAGAAAACTTATGTGCTATTCACCAGGTTTCATGTTTAGAAATTGGCAGAAGCCAGTCAGAAAATTAATGTTTTTATAGCTATATTTGTTTGCAAGGGGATTAGGTCTAACGGGTAGTCTAAGATTTAGCTGCCTTAATTTGAAACATTGTTTCCCCACAAGCAGAAGCACAGTACCTTACTCTAGGATATTACACTTCATAGTCAAATATATCAGCCTAAACTCTTTATGATAAAGTCAGTATACAAATTCTAATATCACTGCTGCAGGGTATTGCTCTCCAAAACCAGACCAAGGCAGGTATCTGGGGAAAGTAATTCCTCTGGCTGGTGTAGTTACCTCTGAGAGAGCACATCTGCCAGGACAAAGATCATTTGCCTACACAGTTACTGGGGCCCCAGTCATGCCCACAGTACTTCTTGGTTTGGGGCAAAGTGCTAAAAGCATAAAGTATGATTTGCATCCAAAGTCAGAGTCTCAGAGGAGCAGAGATTTTGACTCCCACTGGCCCTCTGACAGAAAAGCAGAGGTGAAAATATTCCTTTTTCTGATCTCCAAAACCAGACTAATCAGCTATAAAATATCACTCTATAAACCAGGAGATGACACTTTTTAAAATTTACCTTTCTGACACAGATTGGGAGCAACGGGGTAAGATAAAAGCCTACATGTCTACCCTATAGTTGGGGGATAAAAAAGTAGGTACTATTGGTCTGGATAGAAAGCCAGTAATAAATATGCATGTGGCTTCATGCAGGAACTAATGGCTTTGCTTCTTACAATGCCCATGGAAAACAATAGTTTTTTAATATTGTCTATCTACATGATTTATATTTCATGCTAGTTCACAAAGGGCTCTGGTTAGTATGTGATTTATGGTTGGAGCAAAATAATTGTCTGAAGCCTAGCTGAAGGTAGGCTTTCAACACATTAATAATACATTAGCTAATGTTTCTTCCTTGGCATTGCCTATGCAAATTTCTATTATCATAATAAAAATGACTGTTTATTTTAGGTTGGAAACAGCTTTAGGTGAGAGCATGTTTTTTATCAGGTGTCGTGATTAAATACTAACTGCCAGTTCCCTGATAAACTTTTAACCAGAGCTCTTCCTTTAGTCTCAGCTGGTATTTGGCCAGGAAAGTAGAGGGAGAAAGAGCTAAAAATTGAGAGGAGCTCTTGGTGCACCTCTTTGGCAAGTGTGATGAAGTCCACCCTGGTTGGAAACTTCAAACACTGATAATGGTCACTGGAAAATGATTCATGAATGTGTATCATTCACAAAGAGAGGACATATAAATTCAGATTTAAAATATATACTGCCTCAATTCATTCATTTTGTCAAGTAAGCACAGGTGAAGACCATTTCATTCAAATTAATTTCTTTCTGACAGAGGCAAACGGCAATACATATTGTCTGTCCAAAAGAGTATTAGATTTGATTGCACTTATGCGAGGTAGATCAGAAATTAACTTCTCTGCTTGAAATAATTTGTGACTTGATTACCTGCTGAATCATTTCCCTTTTCCAGTGACAATTTCACACCAGCAGGCATATAAAAAAAAAATTGTATTTTTGTAAATATATAAGGCATTAATTCATGGCAATGTATTCTTCAGAAGGAATCATACACTGTCTTCCCTGCCACTGCCCACTAAGTTTGTATGTGTTGAGTTTCTGATACCATTTGACTTCCTAAGATTTCTGAAGAGACACAGCATTTGGGGTGACTGCTTTGAGGAATCTTCCTTTGTAAATTGTGACTTTCTCAGCAAATACAGTGTATGCATGTCATATGAACACAAGAGTATTTTTGTGGGGAAGTAACAAGACAGTTTGTCTGTATTCCTGTGATTCAGAGTGGCCTTGCTATGCATTTGTGCCCCAGGCTGCCCATGGGACTCATATGCAAATGAATATTTGATTATTCTGTCCAGTGCTATCCAAAGCAGCTGAAAATAAATACCAGACTGATCATTTTATAAGCTCAGGCTGGCTAATTTACACTCTGGAGACTGTAGAATGAAAATGCTTTGTATTTTACACATATTTTGCTTATCTTTTATTGCATTTTTGTTGTAGTAAAACAAGTAATAACAATGCAATTCATACATGGATTTTAAAGAAAAATACAGAAACTATAATAAATAATTGGAGAAAACTCTGTTGAAAATTACTAATAGCTATATGATTATTGTAAATCAAAACAATTTTCCATGCATGTTATATGATAAAAAAATATAGTCAAGAATAAATGGATGATTATCTTTGGAAATACAGCACTGTCTTCAATTTCATTGGCAAGAAATTTTCCACTGTAGAGTTCTGACAAGACATGCATGTTAGGGAGGTGACACAAATTCTGCTGTATCCTTATCTCTTACTGCAGAAATTAGAAAACTAAAGAGTGCCCAGGAATGCTGTCTGTTCTGAAACTGCTGTTCATTTTGAATGATAAACATATAAATCTTAAAAAAAAAAAAAAAAAAAAAAAAAAAAGATTGCAATAGTTCTATCTCAATTTGAGAGCACATATAATTTTTCTCAGATCCTACAAGTCCATTTTTGTGTAGCTGAGAGGTGGTGAACAGGGGGCAGGGACTGCATGTGAAACCAGTTCTACAAACTTACAAATCATTCAGGGTTAATCTGTAAGGAAAATGTCTTTTTGTCAGTTAATTGAATAGGATTATGTACTTTTCTGGCTGGCAATTGAAAGGAAATGTTCCTCTCCTTTTTGATCCTTCAAGAGCTTTCTGTACTTTAAACAATCACTAGTCTCATTTTGAACAAAGCTTTTGTTTAATATGTTGTAAGGTGTCTTGAAAGAATCCTCTTCTAGGCATATCCCAGTTTTCTCCCTAAAATCACTGAATATTCTGATTTGACATACCTTTAAAATAGAAATTAAGGAGGAAGTAATATTCTGCCCAAAAGTAGGAGTTCAAAATCATCCTTTTGACATTTCATTAGAAATACCCAGGAAGCCACAATTATATATAGGCTAAGTATTTTTATCTATTCCTTTGTATGACCATATCTTTTATTTAAAAGTGCATAATTATATAGAAGTTTTTGTTTGGATAAAAATAATGCAGAAACTCTACTCCTAGCAGTTGTTCCAAAATTTGTATAATTAGGAACTGAGTTGCTAGAAAATAAATGGATAGGTAAACTTTCATGTGCTTCACTAATTGCTATTCAGTTAAGGAAAAAAAGATTCAGATCAAATAATAAGGGTTATTCTCAGGAAAGAGAATTCTCCTGGCATAGTCTTGTAATTTTCACACTCATTAGACTTGAATGCAAAGCTAAAAGCAGTCCATGAAGATGTAAGATCATAATGTTAAGATTCTGGTTTGCTCTGTCATTTTTAAATGGGATACCATACCCACTTGATGGTGGACTAGCAAAAATACTTTTGTACCCAGTAGTACTCTTTAGGTACTGGAAGACTGCTACGAAGTCACCCCGAAGCCTTCTCTTCTCCAAGCTGGACAACCCCACCTGTGTCAGCCTTTCCTCACAGGAGAGATTTTCCATCCTTCTGATCATGTTTGTGGTCCTCCTCTGGACCCTCTCCAACAGGTCCATGTCTTTCCTATGCTAAGGGCTCCAGAGCTGGATGCAGTACTCCAGGTAGTTATATAAAATTACAAAGCTTTTCCTTATAATTCCATCACTGAAGCACTGTAATCATTTTTCTAGATTGCCTCTTTCCTATTTGCTGCAAGGCTAATCTCTAATGTTGTCTATTGATTTTGAAAATCTGAAATAAATCTAACAAACTTTCAACTACAGAATTACATTTCATCACCCCAGTCTGTAGCACACCACATACTGCAAATTCCTGTTTCAGAAAACTTCAGGGCAATGGTGCAGTAGATATTTAGGAAAAGAGTACATGAAGCTTTCATTAAGCTTATCAAACTAGTCAAACTTATTCCGCTGAAAGCGTTTATCGAGTACAATTTTGTGTAACAACAGTCATGTGCTATTTTGTCAATCCCACATATCTGTAGTTTTCCTTTCTCAAGCAGCTTAGGTCCATTCTTGTCCATCCCTGTTTTAAATATAAGTAAAGCAAACACAATTTCCTGGGGTTTTTTTTTTTCCTGTCCTAATATCTCCTAAATATCATGTTTTCTTCAGAAGTCGTTCTTCTGCCAGGTCCACCTCAGTGAGAAGTAATTAAACACATGGTCATCACTGCGGAGAGCACAGAAAATCTGTGTGTGACAACTAATTTTTCAACTTCAGATGGACTTGTGCCTTTTTTGTTCTTTTTACTTCCTTCACTTCTGTAGTTTAGTTATTTCTTTCATTAAGTTTGTTGTACTGACACAACAGTTCCGCGTTGGCTACTGGATGTCTACGCGGCTTCCTGAATACACGAGGCTGAAAGATGCCCTCCTGGGCCGTGTTTCCGAACGGATCTGACACCGGAGCCGGGGATGCCGCGGCCGCTGCCATGGGCCAGCCCGGAGAAAAGTGGGCAAAAGCGGCGCGGCTGAGGAGAGCACCCGGCCTGCGCCCCGCGTCGTGCCCCGGGCTCTGCCGGGCCGAGGCGCCCCTCGCCCCCTCCCGGGGCCCCGGCCGCGGGCGGTGGGCAGTGCCGGCGCTGGGGGCGGGCTCCGCGGCCGCGGCGCCGGGGGCGGTGTCCCCGCTCCGCCCCGCCGCGCCCCGCCCGCTCCCGGCCGTAGGCGCGGGCAGCCGCGAAGCCACCGCCGGGCGGAGCGGGGCCGGGCGTGGGGCGGCGGCGGAGCGGGGCAGCGAGGGGCCGGCGGAGGAGCGGAGCGGGGCGGAGCGGCCGCCACCCGCCCGGCGGGGCGGTGCGGAGCGGAGCGGAGCGGCCGCGGGAGGAGCGGGGCGCGGGCGGAGCGGAGCGCGGCGGCTGCCGCTGCCTGGATGCCAGAAGCGCCTCTGGAGCCAGCGGCCGGCGGCACCCGGGAGGGCCCGGGAGAGGAGGAGGAGGAGGCGACGGCGGCGGTGGTGAGGAGGAGGAGGACTCCGGGTGCGGAGGGGAGGAAACAGGCAGCGCTTGCCATGGCCTCCAACTTTAACGATATAGTCAAGCAGGGCTACGTGAAAATCCGCAGCAGGAAGCTGGGGGTGAGTTCTTTCTCCCTTCACCGGCCCTGCCCGGGGTGGGGGCGAGGGGCTGGGTGTCGCCTCGCCGGTCTGGGGGGCGGCGGTGCCCCGGGCCGGGGCCGCCAGCGCGGGGCGCGGCGACCTGCCGCCGGTGCTGCCGCCGGTGCTGCCGCCGGTGCTGCCGCCGGTGCTGCCGCCGGTGCTGCTGCCGGTGCTGCTGCTGCCATTGGTGCTGCTGCTGCCATTGGTGCTGCCATTGGTGCTGCTGCTGGCTGCTGCTGCCGAGGCTTGGAGTTTGCTCCCGGATCCGGAGGGGTCGGTGGGGATGCGCTGCCATTGCGCCTCGGAGAGAGCCGGCTGCTCCCCTCTCCGGGAAGGCGCCGCTTCTCCCTTCTGTCTCAGCGATCGCCCGCCAGGGTCACTGTCCGCGAAAAGCTGCGCCCCGTGCCCCCGTCCTTCTCGAGTCCCCCAGCCCAGGCCGGGGCTGACACCCCCCTTTTGCCCGTCCCTGGGCTCCCCTGTCCCTCGCCCTGCTGCCTACGGCAAGGGCTTGGGTGGGGAGAGGAAGGCGTAGGCAGGATCTATAAACTTTGTGTACAGATTCTTCCTCTCTCTTTCTCCCTCCCATTTCGGAGAGGGATGTTTTCAATCCGGGCAGGGTCAGAAAACACTCTGCTGGTACCGGAGTAACAGAGTAACAGAGAAAAGCAGGCGTGGAGGTGTGGTGGTGCTCTGCCCTAGGGCATGAGTGACTGGGGAATGGGAGCCTGCAGCGCACCGGGGACGGGCAGGGAGGCAACGGGGTGGCAGCCTCGTGAACCTAAAGGCAGAGGCAGAGGCTGACAGTGATAAAAACTCGGGGCAATCTCTTAGGTGAGGGTGGCTGTTCGCAGTGCCCACCGGGATGCTCAGCGACACCGCGTTATCAGATTGGCCATGGGCACTTTCCCTGAAGGGGTGCAGCAAACCTTGAAAAGGCGATGAAGTTGGAGCAAAGTGTGTGCAGAGGTCAGGATTCCCTAAACTTCAGTCGGTCCCGGGAATCATATGTTTCGGCTGTCTCCTACCCTTTGTGAGAGAGCAGGAATGCTTGCTGGCTTGCACAGCTACTGATGTTGCCAATAATCCCAAAAGGTCCAAGTCCCTGTTGGCCTGAGGCTGGGAGGAGGTCTGAGGTTCTTTCTGTTCACTCTTTTAGTTTTTCTTCAGGTGTGCAAAAAAGTGCAGAATCTCTACCAGCTCTCCCTTCCAGGGGGTGGTCCCCGCTTGCTCTGAAACCTAACAGCAGGGACCATGTGAAATCTGCCCTCCTCCAAGTCGTGCTCTGTGAGCTTATCACTGTGCTAATATTTATCTCCTCCTCCTTCTCTCCGTCTCTCCCTTCCCCCCAGATGCTGTGCTTTGCTTGCAGACACATTGTGCAGGATGGTGGGACACTAATCATAAATTGACCTTTGGAGCACTTTGATGACTTGGCAGGGCTGTTAATTCCAAAAGAGCACAGGAAAGTTTGGTCCAAACCCTTAATAGCCTCAACTACAAGTATTTGAGAGATGGTGTAAATCCAAAGAGAATGGATGCTCTTATTAATGATTTTACAACCCAAAGACTGTGCATCAGTCAAGCATTAATCTTATCTGAAGAAGCAATTTCTAAGCCTTAGTTTGTTTCTGGCAGTCCTCTGCTTAACCTTTGCTCATCGGTTTTTCCCCTGCTCAGCAGTGTTATTGGATGGGCCCAGTAGAAAGCAGAGATGGTATCCCATCACCTTGATGTTTGTAGTTGGAAGCAGAGTTAATCTATTTGGTTTGCAAATCTGGATTTGAAGCCATCTCAGCGTCCTTTAAGTGTGAAATTATGTTTATGCATATCTCTATGTATGCAAATACTTTCATATACCTATGTCTGTGGTGTATGTGCAACAAATGTAGAGTTGGATGATATTTGCTGACCTGTGTAGAAAAAATTGGGAAGACATTGATATTTCATTGCGGAATATCTTATGTAGCTTGAATATTTTGTTTTGAAGATGTTAATCTGATTTTTTTAAGGGGGACGCATATAACGTTTTTTTTGCGTGGATATTTTCCATGGTCGTAATGATTATCATACCTCTACACTAAGCAGAAGGGAAACAGTTCATATGGTGTCTGTGGAGGATTTTCTCCTACTGAAGTGTGTGAGGGTGACAATTCAGACTGTACAGCCTCAGGCAGGTGGTAGTATAAGCTTAAATATGACATATGGAAATGCACATCTGAATAAATCTATTAAATACAATTTAAAAGGGATTATATTTTATAGAAAATAGCATCAAAATTCAAATGAGTGTGATGGTTGAAAGGTATGAATATGTGTGTATATATCCATAGCTAATTGGATTCTCGTGACTGAATATCTAAATGCAATTTTTATTCACCAAGTGAAGCATTAAAGGTTTGTATTTTTTGCCTTTATGTCTGTCTCCAAGTCCAAACCTTAGTGACTTACACTGGAGCCATCATAATGTAGGTGAATACATCAGTTTTCAGGGATATAAATGTCTGCTAGCAAATGAAAATATTCATTAACCTCCCAAAATACTGAAAAGAGGGAAGAGAGCTATGGGTTCTGGAAAGTAAGGCCAAGATAACTTCTTAAATATGGCAACAGAATTTTATCTCTTGCTAGTTATGTTTCATCCTTACAAATGGAAGTTACTGGGGTAGTTTTTTGGGGCATAATAGTCTACATTCTTTGAATATTTCAAAGTCTCCTGAAAAGCAGATTGATTAAAACTTGGAGAGCTGAGGTGTCTAATACAAATTTTAGTGCTAGACTTGGGCAATAAGACTAATTCTAACCTTTAGGCTGGTAGCTAATTTGTTATGGAAATTCGTCCAATTCGGATTTTATTCTGTCTTGTTTTGTGACTGAGGGAGCCCTGGCTAGGAATCCAATGGAAGATACTTCAATAGTATATTTTCATTTTATTGAAAAAAGCCCCACAACAACAAGCTTTCATTTGGGAGAACTTTCTGGTAGAATTTAGTTTTTCAAGAATTTAATTTACAAAAATCCAAGTAGTAAATCTTTGTCTAACTGTAAAATAGAAATCTTTATGATTGTTTTCCTAATGAGGTATAACGTTTACTTCTGACATTTTACACCTTGCTTTAAGTACTTGTTACCCTGTGTGCCTATTCCCCATATACCTTCAAATTCTATCCATAGCATGCGTGAAGTCAGGACTCGAGCTGTTTTCCCATCAGTAATTGATTCTGTTCAGAAAAGTGATTTGAAGACAAAAATGATGCCTGAATCTTGATGGAAATACATGGCAAGAAGAACTGTGAGAATTTGTCATTACTTTTTTTGCTTAGTGATACTTAATCATTAAATTTTGTTTTGCCTGCTTTTCACTGTAATCCTTAACTGCTTGTTTACCATTCGGTTTTACATCTTAATGAATTGCTGTTTATTCTTCTGACAGTATTTTCAAGTAGACCTCATTGTTCTGATACTTTTATGTTGTTAAAATTGCTTTTGTTGTAAGGTTGGACAATCAGCTGAGGAGCTTTACCAGCCTCTCTGTTGCTGTTTTCTGACACCTGGGAATATCATGGTTTCTGCCATGGAGCTATCAGGCCATGAAGAGACACATCCATCCAGTCTGATCACTTAGCCTGTCTCCCTGCTTTTGTTAAGCATGAGGTGTACATGAAACTTTTCTCTCTGGTGCCTTGAAATGTCAAATATATGTTAAAGGCTGTGTAGTATGCAAGCTCACTTGTGTACATTGCATCTTCAAGGTATCACAGTGTCTTTGAGACTTAGAAACTGTAGTCATTGAGGATGACTGTATTAAAACATTTTTATAAAATCTGTTTCCCTGCAGCCTAAATATGCCTTTCTTTTCAGTGCCCTGGCATTCTGGCATTGTTTGATATTTTGCTTTTCTCTAATACTACATAAAGGAAATACTCATTCTTGCAGCCATTACATTTGACCTGTGTGACCCTTCTTTGAAATAAATTTGATTGTAATGTGGTGTGCTGTTCAGATCAGAATAGGTCATTTGTGTACTCTGGAACAGGACTGTGCTGTCTTTGTTCTTTTGGAATCTTTCATACTTGTGTCACATTAAAATTCATATGACACAATTTTGTACTGCACTGGCTGTGCTTATAGGCTGAAACTTTCTTGTAGCAGATTGGAATCCCTTTGTTGCCTCCTAATAAACTAAGCTGTGAAGATTTCATGCCTTGCTGAAGTGCTGTTTCTTAGAAGAAAAACAATTTGATGTCACATTAGGAAGTCTAATTAAAAATGAACATTGTGTCGCTTTGATAGTCTTGTTTTGACCCATATCAACCTTCGAAGTCATAATCTTATTGTTTGTTTGTTTCTGTCTTTTTTTTGTCATGCCTCAGCCATAGAACAAAAGAATCCTATCTATTGGAAATTTTCACTCAGTTTGTTAATAATTACTAGTTTTTCTGTGTTTCCACATACTAAGTGGAATTATTTTCTGGGTGCTTCAGTTTATACTCTAATATCTATCTGAAGAGAAAATTGTACCTGCCAGTCAGTCTTGATTGATTAATAAATAGTAGGTTGCTCTTAGTCACCAAATTAGAAGTTTTACTGTATAACCCTTCCCTATTTTTAAGCATACCTTTAGATCATTACAGGTACCTTTTCCGGAAATGAACACAGTGTTTCTCCTTCTGCTGTTAACCCCATCTTCAATCAATCAGGACTAACAATGCTATGAATGCAAACCACTGATTGCAGCGTGGTTCCTCTTGAAATAATGCAATATGTGTCTTACAAAAGCCTAACATTCAATTGATATCGTGTGTATATTTAGGGTGAAGAAAGCAAAGGGACCTGCAAAATGTCTTGGGTTTGAGATTACATTGATTGATCGCGCTGGCTCTGCAAGTGGGTCATGATGAATACGGAGGGCAAAGTAAAGGTTCTTCTATTTCTTTGAGTTGCCACAGCATATACTAAGAAACAAGCGAACACATGAAAAAGTACAGGCAAGTAGTGCACCTGGAGTGGATATCCTTTCCATAGATTATTTTATATTATCATCTATGGGAAAGGTGCTCAGCCTGGTGGTAAGCATCGAGGTTGCCTTTTGTATAACTACATCCTGACCGGTGACATAAACTGTGAGTTATGTCTTGGAGCATGAAACTAATTTGAATGAAACTATAAAATCCTGATTCCTATTTATAATAAGTTCATTTTAGTTTTTATAAAGCTCCAGATGGACAGGATTTAGATTTCAGATTCCTTCCATGTAAAGGAGTTTCTTTTTCACGATAGTTCAAGGCAACGTGAGATATGGAATTGAAAGGATTTCACCGTAATCCATTAAAGAAGCTAGTCACATTCACTACTTAATACTGAAAGTATCATTTGAAATACCAATAATTACTGCTTTCAGTCTTCTTGCTACAGTTATGTGAATGGATTTGAAGAATTAAAAAGAAAATACATGGATTTCCAATTTGGTCGTTATAGAAAGAACAGTCATCTTGAGCTTCTGACCAGTTTTTATTGATTGAGCATATTGTACAGGAAATTGAAGGAAATATCTTGCAGCCACAGTGAACAAGGACAAAAAATCCCACTACCTTTTTTATGCTAATATTTGTGTTAAAGCAACTTGTGAGTCAGGCTTATGGTAAGCACTTTGAAGTTGCTGTGCTTCCCAGTTGATTTTCTTGATGTGCTTTTCCAGCTCTTAATTCCCAAGAGGTGTGATAGGCAAAGGTCTAGTAATTTTGTAATGGATGGCACTTACTTAAAGAGTCAAATAGTTCTCTTTTGTAGATAGCATATCATATCCATGTTATCAATGGATTATAGATGCTTCTATTTTTACTCTTGTGTGTAATACCATTAGCCTCAGTGAGATTACACCTTAGCTGTATGAAGATTACACAAAGAAGTGTTTGTACAGACTCTCTCACTTGCATATTGTAAGATGGTAACATTTTATTGAGAATGTATTTGTATCTCCTGTAAGGCCTTCTGTTTTTTCATTTAAGAGTCTGTCATTTTTGTCCTGTGATGGACGGTTAAAACCTGATGAAAAGACCCAGTGAAATGACCCTGAAGTCAGTTTAAGGAACCCATTAACTTTGGTGGCTTTGGTTCAGTGTCCATGTGGGAACATTAGCCACATGCACAGAACATGAATTTCCTTGTTGTAAAATGCCCCTCAAATCCTACTCAAAGGAATTGTCCTTTCAGAAATTGGTGATTATGGAAGGAACATGCTCTATTAGTCCTTGAAATATACAAGGAATTATTCATATAATTCCAGTAGTGAGTTTTCTTCCTTTTAGTTTTTTGGAAATAATCTCTCTTCGAATCATTCATTCAGATTTTTGCAAGCAGTGCAAAATGCTTTATAGCTGTTGCCTGGCAACAGCATATTCGGGCAACAGCATATGTGAGTCAGTTGTTAGTTACACGTTTATATATGTGACTGTGTGTAGAGCATATATTTTAGATAGATACTAATGAGACATTTTTAAAAAAGCATGCTATGAAATGCTCTTTTTAAAAATAATAAAATTCAAATAAAGGTTTTGAGGTCTACATTACCCTGGAAAGTTTTTCTTTTGTTTTAGGTTATGTGGAAGATCATCTAGCTGAGCAGCTTTTCACAAATGTTGTGATGTAGTTAATACACTTCTGTGCAGTCTGAGAGAGCAACGTAAAATATTCTCTTTGTTGAATGCAAGCAGTATTTTATGTGTATGGATGCTGAATTATATCCCTCACTGTTCTTTAAAGTAATAATCTGTTATTGAACCAAAATGTGGGTGTTTTACTGTATACTTTCATATATGTTATATTTAACATACTAATTGTAAATGTTACACTGCAATTTTTGTTTTTAATCTTTACAACTTGCAGTGCAATTCTAAGATTCAAAAAGATTGTGGTGTATTATTTTAATGAATCATAGTTTGGTTGAAATTTTTTTTACAGAAAAAATACAGACTTCAACTCTAAATATTATGAAATTTCTTGAAGAAAATCAATAAAGAAAAACAAGGAAGCCTTTTAATATTGTGGAGAAAGTTTTTATGTAGCAGGACAAAATTGCAAACTTATAAAAAAGGTTTTAGTGAGAGTAAAGTGTGTGCAGTAACTGTATCTTGACACTTACGCACATAAATGCTTACTTTTGATTAATATTTTTTTAATACTCAGAATACATGTTCACACATCATGTCTGAGAAGAAAATCTGTGTGATTGATAAGTGCAGCTTGTAAACCACTATATCTGAAAACTTTACAAGTCAAGAGAGTTCCAAACAGTGAGATTTGCAGCTGGCATCAGAATTGAATCTACTGTCTCCAGGAGTACTCTTACCGACTAGGATAGGGTAGGATAGCTTTCTTGGAAAGAGTTTTGAAGAGTTTTGAAGATGAACGTTAATTTTGAAGTCTATTTAGAAATTAAGGGGGAAAAAAGATATGCAGTCTGTAAGCTAGTAATGAAATATGCTCCTTTTCAAAAGTGATCTCCACTGCAAAATAAGTCTTCCAGATTCTGATGCTTTTGAACAATTGCAACCTGTGAAACATGGCATTGCTGTCATACTGAGACGCTATAAGCCCATACAAATGGAGCCTCACAGGAATTACTCTTCACTTAAGATGCACATAAATTAGGAAGATAATTAAGGGAAGTGTGTAAATCTTTTAAAAGATTGATCTTCTTTCTCTCTGTTGTTCAGTTGCCAAAATGTCTCTCATCATCTCCGGCTTATCTGGGCTGAACTTTGGAAAGGTTGTATTCATTAACATGTCAGAGAGGAATTAGAAGCACACAGCATTGAATAGAGCTGGAGGAAAAAAGTTAGGCGCCGTGTCTGCTGGAAGGACTCTTTGGCATATTTACCCTACCTGTTCACTGCAAAGAGAGTTAATAGCAAAGTTTAATATCCAAAGGTTGTCACCACTGTGGAACCAAATTACTACCATCTTTGAGAAGGAAGCCCTTGATACTTCCAATACTCTTTCTTTGTCCCTGGATTTTTATTTGAGACAGTCTTGCTCCAAGATACCATGTCCTCAGAGTGAATTGGTATATTCTCTTTTCTCATGCAAACACTTTTTTTCCTGCAAAGAGAAAAGAGTGCATGAAGTCTTACAAAATAAGAATGCAACAGTTTTTTTCTGAACGAGTGGTCATAATTATTGGTTTTGTACAGTGCCTAAAAAGAGGGGAAAGCTTCCATTTTAACTGAAATTGACATATTAAATTATTAAGCACTAGACTAGTGTGATAATTGTAAGGCGTATGATATGTATAATATATATAAAACAGCATGGCAATAAACACCCTAACAACAAAGAGTGGAGGTTAGTTTTTCATATTTGTAACAAGGCTATTAAAATAAAAGGATATTTTACTGAGTTTTATTTTCTGTAGTTCTAGTATCTTAAACTACAGAATGAATTTTAGAGCTTTCTGCACTGTTGGTGAAATAACCTCTTTCGAGAAGACAAAAGTCTTTGTACTGACATGTTGGACTCAGTATTAGAAAAGTTAAATTTTAGTCTTTTTTAGAGATGTAATTTGTAGTCTTGAGTACTTTGATTCATTCCAGCCTTATTCTCAATTATACTAAGCCCACTGTACACTAAATTAAATTTAAAACTGTGTTGAAGCCCCTTATACTGCCAGCATAGTGAATGCTGTTAGTGTAAATGGGAAACAGGCTTTCTGAGCTTAGCTTTTCTGTTTGTAAAATTAGTACAATCTCTTTTCACCCATCATTGCTTTATTTTGTCTGTCTCAACTATAAACTCATGTTAAGTTCTCCTTTAGAATGTAGGTTGGCTAATGCTGATTGTGGTCAAAATGTTATTAGGTGCTACAGCTCTATAGAAAACACTGGAATAATTCATATTTTGTTTTTAGTAATTCAGATTTCATAACTGTGGAATAGCTGAGGTCGAAAGAGAGCTCTGAAGGTCACCTGGTGCAACCTCTCTCCTCAGGCATGGTCACTTTCTATTTTAATGTTGTATGAAGAGTTTTGGTTGCAGAAGTAAACTTTTGGGTGTGTTATATTGAATTCTTCTATTTTTTTTTTTTACAAGGCAGTATTTGTTCAGGTATCTGTAAATTATTTTAGATTTTTGTGTATAAAGAAGGAAAATATTTTGCATTTTCCCCCCAGATCTTACTGATAGAAATGATTGCTCATCAGTTTTCTGTTTTCTTCTTAGAAAGAAGTGTCAGGAACAGGAATGCAAGAAGTCTGAAGCTGATAACTTTGATAGGCCTTATGTCTCTTTTGCCCTGAGACAGAATTGTGGCACAAAATGTAAAGTGTTGGAGAATTTCACTTTTAAAAGTAGATATTGAAATGGCTAAGGTAGAATTGTTCACATCTTGTTTGGCAGAACAATCCTGAAAGCTGAATATGGTGCATGAGACAATTCCATAACTGCTTGGGTTGCTGGTCTGCAGTTGTGGGTGTAAATTTCTAACCCCAGCCATGCAGAAAAACTGTATTTGTCAAGTACTTGACACACAAAGTAACAGCCTTATTTTAAAGCAGGGGGAAGGGTTAAAGATGTTACTACAGCATCTTTTTCCTTTCCTAGGGGAGCGGAGCACTGGTCAGATTTTGAAAAGACATCAGAGTTTTCGCATCTCCAAATTTTATAAAAGACATATTCTTCCACAAGAAAATTGGAAAACCCTTATTCTGTAGGGTTATGTGAAACATTCTGATAAGCAATGCTAATACTTAGCCTTAAGTTGTGTGTTTTACCCATAATATCTTGGAGCCCACCATGGGGAGCGTGTATTTGCATCTAAGGTCTGTGTGACTTTGTGCAGGTTGTAGGGTGAATCAGTTGAGTCCCCTTGCGGAGTCTAGAGATAGCAAAAAACATTGTTTCTTGAGGAATTCTACCAACACAATATGTGCAACAAAAGAGCACTAAAAAAGCCTTTACTGAGAGGAAATATATAAGGTTACAAAAAGAAAAAAAAACCAGAAAAATCAAATTATGGTTTGCCCGTAATAGTAATACTAGTATGAGCACTTCCAGAAGACTTGTAGCAACCAATATTGTCAGGGCACTGGTTTGCCTATAACAAAAAAAAATACTTTTTTTCTGCAGAAAAGGAATAATTTTGAGATCACTGAATGATTAGTATCTTCTTCAGTGGGTCATAGCTCAAAGAAAAAGGTTGAAGATGTACTGGGTAGCCTTTGCTAATATGAGTGTTGGTTGAACCTTTCTCATTATCAACACACTTGGGTGGTAATGCATTTAATGAAGTTGAGTTCCTTCATCATGTGACATTTTTTTCAATTATTAAATAATCTGGATGTCTAGGGTTTGGGGTTTTTTTTTTTTTGATAATGAAAATTCTAATGTAGAACCATCCAAAAGAAAAAAAAGAGAAAGGGAACTACTTTTGGCTTTAAGTGTGAGCATGTAGATGAACTAGATCATCTGTTTCAGGTGTATGTAATAGTTGCTTTCATTAGGTCTCACTGCTCAGTGTAGGCACATCTTTAATTTCTTCTGATGACTTTGAAGAGCAAACATTTTTGCAGGAGAAGCTGTGCAACAGAAAAAGTTTCTCAGCACTAAATCTGCATTTGTACATAAATTTTAGCTGATGAGAATTAGTGAAAATTAGATTTGCAAAAAGCAGAGTCAAAAACTCTGAGATCTGTCTTTCCCCAGTGGAGCAGAATCTCTGACAGCTGTTATTCCCAATAATGATGTGTGATGTAGTAAATATATAAATATTAAAAAATGTAGCAGAAGGATCAAGGAGCAAAAGAAAGGAAGCAGACTGCTGTAATCTGATGTCATTGCAGAAAAACAAGAATGGAATTATTTTTGTGTTCCCAGAGGTCTTAATAAAGAAGAACACTGCAGTTTTTTAAAGGTAAAGTAGATACATTAATGCAAAGGCTCTATTTCTAGAATATAAGCTATTACATGTTATTGGACTTGTCCAAGACCCTGGGGCCAAACATGATATTGCGGAGTCACGGCCATTTCAGAAGGTTCGGGTTATTTTGAAGAATTAGGTGTGAATATCTGTAGAGTATCATTAGAGATGACTCTTTTCAGACACTTCCTAATCATTTGGGATGAAGATAATGCTTACAAATCGTGAAAGGGAGCTGTAACTAATGGTAACAGCTTAGCAGCTGGTGGAGAGCATTGGCTAAACTATCAGAATTAGGAATCTGAGGTACATTGAAAATGGAAACCTCACAGTGAGACATACGGAGGAATCTGTAGAGCAGCCATGGAATAGATTTAGATGAGATTTGTGGGCAATGAGAGGAAAATTTATACTGGTGGACCTCATAGTGTATTTATTTGAGGATAAATGTTGCTCTAGCAGCTTTTATACAATAATATACCTAAGTGTTTAAATGTATTGCTTTGGGATTTTTTGAACTGAAGGAGAAAATAGAAAAGTAAATGCTACTTGTAAATATTTTTGACTTGATTTTGACATGATCATAACATAATGCAGTGTATTTCTCAAGAGAACCCAGAGGTTAAATACATTTCAAAATGGTTTTGGAGGTGTATTTTCCAGAATTCTTGATGTCAGAAAATAATTTTTGCGTGGATTTTTTTTTTTTCCTCTCTTCTCTGAAATGGAAAATCAGTCATTTCTGCTGTGTTTCTGTTTAATGTTATTTTGTGGCTTACAGTCATTTAACCTAAAAAAAAGAATATTCAAGGTGAATCTATCCTCTGCTGCAATGTAAACAAAATGGAATTGAAAACTGTAGTGAGGTGGTGCCTCTTGTTCAATTCTTCAGAATCTTTTCTTTCTTCCACCCCTGACTTACCTGAAACATTTCCTAGAACAGCATAAGTAATAAATAATTGATCTTCCGATAGCAAAACTTAACAGTTTTCCTTTCTGTAATTTGGAATTTACTAGAAAGAATATATACTCATTCTCATTTAAGTAAATAGATATATGTCTGAATGTACTTGCTTAATTTACCTGTACTGATTAAAAGGGACTGAACTAATGGGCCAAATATCTGCTTGTGGGTAGAAAAGCGTATGAAAAGGAATACAGTCTCCTTCAGTACATGTCAGACTTTTAAGTTTAGGACAATGTAAAAAGTTGTAAATTATATTGATTTCATTGACCCAAGCTAACCCACAGTGGTGCCACAGCTGCACCGTCGCCGTGCTCAGGGCTGAGCTGAATGCACAATAGATGAACTGAGTTAAACAGGAGATCTGAAATGGGGAATGCTGCTAGCCACCCTTTGAAGTCAACTTTAGAGAGCTATAAAACAAAGCATAGCTGACTGCATAGCTGTTAAGATGATCGTGACTGAAATAGTGAAAATGGAGGCTCAACTAGCAGTGCCTAATTACCAAGAGATTCTTGATTTTTGTCACTAGTGTTTGTTCATGGAGTTAGGCTTGCAATGAGTTCAAATACAAATACAGAGGAAAGACCTCTGATAAAGAGGGCCAAATCTGCCCTTGATTGTGCAAGCGTCTCTGAAAGTGTGTGTGTTTGCAGGTATCACACGCCAGCCACAGGGCTCACCACAGCAGTGAGTGCTTTGACCAAGTTTCATTCAGTCAGTCCTTTGTTACAGCAATTTCATAAAATTCTATCAATCCCAGCAAATGCTATTAAAACCTAAGCTGGGAAGAGCAGTTCCTCATCTTCAAAATTCTTTTCTAGGTAGGCAGGTAGTTCAGGAGTGCATCCCATGTAAATGGGATTTGTTCAGATTTCATGCTTCAGCTTTTCTTCGGAATCGGGAGAGTTAAACTTAATTTCTAAACCCAAAAATGAAAATGCTTGTGTAATATTTTGTCCTCAGGACCAGATGCCTTAGGCGTAGGCCTTTAATCCCTGTACCCTAGTTACACCAATTAAGGTTCATGAAATATAAATTTTGTTACATATGCATCTTGGTTTCTTCTTTTTTCTTCAGTTTCAAAATCAGTCTGAAATATTGATGATCATATTAAATGGACTCTGTTATGTGAATTGCTTTTAATATTGCTTTCTAGTTATCCTAACAGATGCAGTGAATGACATTTTCTAACATTTAGACTTAAATGCACGTTCTCTTGCTGAAGGAAATCTTGAATAACATGGTTTCTTGTAGGCCTGCCTCTTTATCTGCATTTAAGTAAAAAAGTTGCTGAAGGTATGCAGCACTCTGGAAAACCACAGCTTTTAATTGTTCATGATTTCTAGTGCTGCAGTGCAAATTAATCATTGTTGAACTATGCTGGGGAGAATAGAAATGCCTAACAGCATTCTGGTCCCTGCCTGGAAGAGCTTACACTCCAACATCTGAAATGTTAAACCAATCCTTCAAAGTCTCATGTTATTCTTTTTCGCTGAAAGATTTCTCTCCACCTAAATCTATCATCCATTTCTGCCATCATGTCTATGCAAATGGATTTCTGAATCTTGATTGTAGCAGTTCCCTTCTCCCCCCACACTGATGAAGAAATAGTCACTCATGTGAATGAAGTCCCCATCAGTGCAGGTTCTTTTGGGATCAGGGAATGCACCAATAGGGGATGAGGGTACAGACGTGGAAGAACAATTTCTTTTAGGTGGTTCAATAAAAGAAGTGCTGTCTGCATAGCAACAGGTATAGCCATGCTAGATTATATTTTACTCATAGAGATAGTAGTTCCTTCAGTATAGATATGAAAGCTCCCAAATGAAAAATTAACAGCCTTCTGGGGAGTTTGTTTTTGTTTTTTAAGGCAGAGGCGTATGTCACTGTAAAACAACTATATGTACTTTAACGTGGCCAGAAAAGAGGCACTTAGCTGTTCCACTGCAAAAAGAATGAGTTAATAAACCTGGTGCACAATCTGTCTCTGCTGTAGCTCTTGGCACACAACAGCTCTAATTGGTGGAAGCTATTGAGGCCTTAATTGCTGATTTTGCAGTACTGCCATGTTTACTGATAAGGTTTAATGCAAGCTAAAATTTGTTAACTGGAGAGAAACAGTCACACTTGCGTGAAGAGTGTGAGGACAAACAGCAGGCTTTTCTGAAGCACCAAATGACGATGAGGTATTTCAGCACGTGGCATCGTTAGATTTCTCCTTTGAGACTCCTGAAAGGCCTTTCTTTGAGCAGAAGAGCAAGAAAAACTTTTCTGTGTCATGCAGCTAGTGCTGAAATAAGCCTATAGTTGAAGTGATAATGTTCACCTCCCTGATTTATATGATGTTGCTCTATGTTGAATGGATGGAGTTGAATGGATTATTTAACCATTAAGACCTTTAGTTCTTGAGCTATCCTCATCTTTTATTTTGAACATTATTATTACACTGTAATACAGTAGCCTTTTGAGCTACTAACCTGCTGTTTCATTTCTGAACTATTAAATTAAAAATCATTGTTGCTTGTATTTGAGTTTATGTAGTAGAAAAAAAAAATACCAAATAATGATGTATGGCTGTTTATGTCCCAAAAGCTAAAAGGGAAAATAAATGGAAATGTGTTTTGTTGTTAACATAACACTCTGGAAGTGCCATTATTTTGTGTCTTAGCATGTTTTTCATACACTGCATGCATAGCTTAGAGCAGAGGAAAATAAGATGCTAGCTGAGTGAAAAAAAGATGCTGCTGTGAGTTTTTGTCTTCATGTTTGAAAAATGTGACAGTATTCAGAGATTTTGTGCTTTCACATGATTAAGATCTATTTAATTTTGTTACTGGACATACTGTATCTAGAGTGTGTTCTCCGAGCATCTCACACAGTTCATGAAATGTGCATCTGCACGTGTATAAAAGAGCAGATAGTTGAAGTGCCTTAACACAGTGCTTTAATCCAATATTTATTAATGTTCAAAAGATGAGAAACGTGTCAAGTTCATCAAGTGTACTGAGAAAACTAATGGTAATTAGCATTATATTAATTTTTTCTGCAGCTTTAATGGAAATTATGTCAAACATACATTAATTAGGATTGTAAATTTTCTCTACTCCTTAGACCAAACCGTATTAAGTTAAGCAAGTTGTAAGTCCATGTGGATCTATGACAGTGTAAAATATTAGAAATTCTGTTACACAGTGTTTTAGATGCATAACAGGACAGCATTTTTAAATACAGACAAGTGGTTGGTCTTGAGTTTTCTCAGGGCTCTGCACTTGTGTAGTAGTCCTTGTTGTTCAGTAGTTTTAGCCTTGAAAGGCTGTAAGACGAAACAAACCTATCATCAGTGAGGCCATGGTTAAAACTTATCTATGTAGATGTGAGAGGCACTCCCCAGTCAGAGTCAACAAGGGCTGTATCTGCTTTTAAAAATCTTGGGGGTTTGCAAGTCTGGCTCACAAGAGTGACCTTCTTGACTGGCTGTTTGGCAAACTTGTGTGGATATCCATGGAATGGGTAGCACTTTGTTGTAAGCAATCGAATTCAGAATCTGTTGTCTACTGATGTTCTGTTACTCACAGATGCAGCAAAATGTATCTAAATCCTGTTAATTTTACTAAAATTTGAACAGCAATGTATTTCCAAGAAGAGTTATGGAAAATGCAAAATAATTTGCAGTACCACAGATCCATGGCCTCTTTAACTCCAAAGCTGTATTCTTCCCTGAGGGATTAAAAAAAAATAAAGCCAAACCAAAAAACCAAAGGGAAAGAAAAAAGGTATCACTTATTTTCCTTCCTGTTGCTGAGAAACAGTTACCAAAATGTATCTATCTACTCCCTTAACATAGCAAAGGGTCGTCGCTCAAATAGCAGTGACAGCAAATCATGAGCTTTCCTCTGCCTTTTCCTTTCACTTCGCTGAAGTGTGAAACAAAAAATATGAGATAGTAAGTTTTTAATAAGATAAAGTGGGAAATAAACTAATATGTTCTTGAACTAGGTAATGTTTTAGAAATATTAACTCTTGCATTTAATCTGGATGCGAGTGTTCACAATATTATCTATCTTTAATTTTCTATCAGTAATTTTGAAATCACATTTGCTGCATAAACTTTATGAAGTAAATCACACTTGTTCTACCTCCTGTGTAGTGCTTTACTGTTAATGGTCATGTAAGTTTATGTTTTATCTCCTATTCCAGTTCTTTTCTTGGACACCTTCTTTCCCTAATAAATTGGGATGCAGAATTAAAATGCGGAGGACAAAGTTTTAGAAGAACAAAATATGACTTATTTTTATCTTTCTGTAGTATATATTAGCATAAACATGATGGTAGCTTTTCTGCCTGCTGCTATGCTGACAGAGATGGTAATTCCAATATTCTGTGTAAATAGCAAATCAAAGTTATGAAACATAAAATTTGTATTTTAATGCACATTAAAATTGTGTGTTAATGCACATTATTATTTGCTTTATATTCTACAGTAATAATTCTAAATACTAATTCCACAATTTGGTCTGATATTAGGCTTTAGCTGTCCAGAACTTTTATTTGCTTTACCAGAAGTAAAGATTTCAAACAGAAAATTGCATTTTTCAGTAATGATATGTTACTTATATATTTGCCTAATCTGAAATCAGTGGTGAAATAAATAGTTTGTTATTATTCCTTTCTTCTTTGTAATCAGTAGAGGGCTCTACCAAGCCAGTCAGGTTCTGGTCATGGTGGCTGCATTTTATTGAGGGCATTTGAGTGATCTGAGTAAGTAGTTAAGATGTTTGCAGATTAAGGATGTTTTTCATAGTTTTTTGGGTTTTTTAAATTCTTTTTCCATGTAAATTAGGAAGAAAGCTCATGGATAACACATACAATGTAGATATTTCAGGTGCTAATTGTGCTGAAGTGTTGCACTCCTGTGATTGACAAAGTCATATCCTGGGGCATCATGCACTCATTTACTTTGAATATGTTTCAGCAAAATACCTTGGACTAAAGAGAATTTCCTACTTTGAAAAGCAGTGGACTAAACAGTTTAATTTGAATAACATAATAATAATAATATTTTGTAAGAATGAAACAATTGATATTTCCATGCCTCTATTCCAGTTAGATTCCTGAATTCCTTTAAAAAAATTTCCTGTGAGTGCTTTTCCAGTGTATTGTTTTATTTGCTGCTGTCATTTGTATAAAGCAAACAGAATCAATAATAACTTATATTCTTTTCTATCATGTCTGGTTTTAGGGCAGACATCTGATCTGATTTAAGCAAATAGAAGTTCTACTACTCCAAGAGAATTGCTCCAAACTTTCTGTGGACAAAGGCATGCAATCCAGGAAGAAAAAAAAAAAAATTAAAAAAAGAGAAAGAAAAACAGGCTAAAATGAAGAAACAGTTTGTTTCCATAGTTGCATTTTTCCCTTACCACTCTTTGATGCATCATAAATGTAGCAAGCATGGCTATTAACTTGATTCACGCTCTTTCACAATACATTGTCTCTGCTCTGGAGAGAGATTTCAGACAGTGCTGGACAAGCAGAAAATGGATGTGGTGAAACTGAAGTAAGCAGTTGGAATGAGCAAATGAAAGAAACTTTAGAAAGAGTCAATATAATTTATGAAAAACATTTTCTAAATGAAGAATAAAGGAATATAAGTTCTGTAGCTTAAATTGCAGCTTATAGTTTCTAGCATTGTTACGTGTGTTACAGTGGCACTTTTAGCCCACAATACTTGGTAGTCTTGTGTAGGAGGGATTTTGTTGCAGGAGAAAAGGTCCTACCTGATTTTTTACTGGGGGCTGTTTTAACTGCACATTAATATAATGACATGTACAAACACAATAACATATAAGCTGAAATACAGTTGTTAAATTTTAAATGTTTGGCTTTTGAATTTACTTTCTTGCAACTGCAGTGTTTAATAATGTATTTTTGATGTAACTGGGAAAAAACCCTGTAAAATTTCAGGCACTTGACTGGTACATTTGAAAACATAGCTAAATGCATGATGTCAGATGTCATTTTCAAAGAAGATAAAGCAAGCCTGGGATCATCCAGTTCGGTGATGCTAATCATATATGGCCAGGATAAACATAAAAGGGAAAGATTAGGGAAGATAGGTTCATGGTCTAGTTCCAGGTTTCAGTTGGCCCTTTGCTACCTACATTCAGGCAATTCAACAGTCATCTATGGTGAATAATAGAAAATAAGCAGCTACAATTTGTGTTTTACACTCTCAAGCTCTCTGAACCTTTTTCTTTTATGCATCTGCTGCCAGTGCTGTTGAGTCAGCAGCTTATTTCTATTCCAGTAATCAAAACTCTGAAAAATTTCTTTCCTGCTTTTGTTTGCCCCACAAAAGCAGCTTCTGTCAACATAATCTCCTTTCATTTTATAGAATCGTAGAATCATTAAGGTTGGAGAAGACCTACAAGATCATCAAGTCCAACCTTTTACTAAACACCATGATGTGAACTAAACCATGGCAACAAGTGCCCTGCCCATTTATTTCTTTAACACTTCCAGGGGTGGTGACTCTACTACTTCCCTGCGCAGCCCATTCCAGAGCTTGACAATGCTTTTTGTGAAGAAACTCTTCCTAATGTCCAACCTGAACCTTTCCTGGCACAGCTTGAGGCCATTTCCTTTTGCCCTGTCCCTAGTTACCTCTGTTCTTCACCCTTTTCCCTGGTGGAAATCTACCTATGTGTCTGCAAAGGTTTCATTTCTGTCCAAGGTCACAGGACTTTAGACTTTCCAAGCCTTACTGGCAGCTGGAAAAATTGCATTTGGCAGCATGACCATTTTCTTTGTAGCTGAATGAATGCCAGCACACTGTTCAAGCTTTGCTCTTAGCTAATATCTTCTCTACTAGCGGCCTAGAAAACCGCAGACAATTAAGATAATGTTTCTCTTGGTTCCATCTCTACAAACAGCCATCATACCACCTCTTTGTCAGTGTTGTAAATTCCCTCTTTCCTAGTAGAAGTAGCAGCTGAGGTGATACACAAATCACAACCAGTATTGCTTAGGACACCTTTTATTCAGTAAGCCACAGTGGCTCTGTACTGTCTACCCAGAAGCAGGGAACTGTGCAAGCATGCCTGGAGGGGCTTCTAGAGAGGTGTTGAGGAAGGTCTGCAGATGATGCCATAGCCTTTGTCTGTGTGTACCAGAAACTGCTTTCTTGGATGGCATGGGCTGTACAACATCTTGTTGATGTTTGTGTGTGCCCGTGGCCTTGTCCTTGTAACAAGTGGTCAGTGTTGTGAGTGTAGCAGCTCTTGCAGTCTCAGTGGGACAGTTGGTCTCCAGAGCTTATCAGTCAGTCCTTGGGAAACTTTCACATGCTGCTTTCTCAGCAGTGTTAGAGTTCAAACATGTTTCCTCTCTTTGGACAGTTTTTGCTAACTAGTTTCTCCATTCAAGCATTTAAGAGCTTTGATGGCGCCAGGAAGTCACATGGTTTGATTTGCTGCTTTGTGATTCTTGTCTCATCAATGATGAGAGTAATCTTTTTCAAACTCTGCATTCATATTTCACACTCCCTTTTTTGCCTGTCATCTTGGTAATAATCATCAGTATTAGATTAAATCTGAATAAGGAGGTTCCAGCAAGTGGAACTGATGTGAAACTAAGTGCTGAGTGAGAAGACAACCCATGCAGAGTGAAAGAATGCCAAGGTCTTTATTTGTAAAGTGCAGAAAATGTGATAAGTGTAACAGTCTTATTTATGGAATTGAGAATCAGTGTCATCTCATGTAGCTAATGTGGCTGCTCAGCAAAATTCACCTTTTTTTTTTTTTTTGATTGTGTGTTTATGCAATGATGCTACACTGATGGGAAAGCAAGCAGGAGTTTGATTGAACACAACATTAAAAGCCCAGCTTGTTTTGAGAAGGTGTGTAAGTGCAGACTTCCTCAAAACATACACTATTTTTCACACCAGTTCAAGCCTTGTGTAAGTCTGTTAATCTTTGTAGACCTCCCTCTTAAGCTGCTAGACAGATTTCATGATACCTTAATTTAAGGTGAATTAGCTGAATATTTCTCTTTACTGGTAACATTGTTGGAAAGGTTGTTGCATAACTGAACTTGTATTTACACTAGTGAATATGAAAGTCATTTTATCCTTATAGTCTGTGGCCTTTCATACCTGAATTAAATGCTGATTCATTAAATGAATACTTCTTTCAATTGTTTTATATAATTTCTAACAAAAGTGTAAATAATTGCAGTAATTAAAGAACAACGTTTGACATTTACAACTCCTTGTTGTAATTGAGTTAAACAAAAATAATAATTTCTTGTTGCAAAAATAAACAAAAGAGAAATTACTTGTGTGAATAATAGTTTCATTAGAAAGAGTTGTTACCTGACATTTTTGTCTAAACTCTAAAGTTACTTACTATAATAGCTATGCATCTAGATCGTGAAAGAGATGACAAAGGAGCAGGAATCAAGTAAAGGAATATATTTAGTTTCACCAAAATTACTTTAGACAAATTGTTGAATGCAATTTAGTGGATTTGAAGAATTATCTAAGATGTGTCTCTGCAGCTCTGCTTAGAAGGCCATGCATAAGCTGCATAGTGAGAACTTCACCTATCTAAAGCATTTCTGAATATTCAGTCAGTGAATAGCAAGGTGTCATACTGATTTGAAGTTATTATAATATGTATTATGACAGAAGCCTCTTCCTCCATGCATGTTTCTGTAGTGTTTCTCAGGACTTCTATTGAGAGGTCACCTCTGGAATGACAGGAATGACAGTATTGGTGGCTTAGACACAGATCCCAATATAAAAGGAAAATCTTTATTTCAGTCTATGGGATTTTAAGCCATTTTAATCTTACATAAGATAGGATTTTCCTTCCTTGTGTTATGCAGTCTTTAATCTTCCCATCAAAAATGGGAACATGCGTGGTTATCTTATCAGAGAAACCTGAATCTAAGAACTTACTAAATAACACTGTGAGAAATTGAATTATGTGGGTTTAAGACTGACTGAATTACGTTAATACGTGCCGTGCACTTGTAGGCCTGGGTTCAATATTTTCCTGCATTTACTTGAGGAGTATTGAGACCTCAGGCATTTCCTGGCTTTTAGGTAAACCAGCTTCACAGTTTTGTGTCTTGAAGGCCTTTGAGCAATTTTTATGCAGTATTGGCATGCCACTCTCTTGTATTACCAATGCTTTTCATTCTTAAAAGGCAAGTGCTCCTGAAATCTGTGTCTCCTATATGCAATCGTTTTGTGGGTATTCTCCTTGAAGCTTATGAAAAGATGCGGTACAATTTTATGTCAGGTTCTGGTTTTATGCACTATTTCTGGTTCTGTATACTATTTCACTGTCCTTTTCTTAAAAATAAATCAGTCTAACACTGAAATTAAAGGAGAGCTGAGCTGACTTCAGTACATATCCAAGCACATGGGTAGCAAAGCACTGAGAGGACAAAGGTATCTTTGATTTTACATGTGATGTGATATGAGGTTGACTCTCAGTGTAGAATTAATTCCAGGCCACTGTTAGTGGTCCTGCAGAAACCATACAGGAAGGGATAGAGGTTGTTCTTCCTGTACAATGGATTTGGTCACCATGGGTCTGCATGAAGAATTTTGCACAGGATAACTAAGTCTCCCTGGCTTGAGAGAGCTTGGCCATCCCTTCTTTTCAACTCCTGATAGACATTTCAAGGTCTTAAAGCAGTGGCATTCAAAGACTATTTGCACAAACTGGTACGCGGGAAAACATTTTACATATCGGTTATCTGTGTTATGTTTAGTTCAGTGTGGCTCAGTGACAAATCATGCAGAAAATAACCTCTTTAAAGCTTTGCTTTAGTACTGAGTAGGTCATCCTGCTAGGAAAATGGCAGTCAGATGGGGAAAGACCCATTCTTGGGAGGCATTTTTGTCTGTGTGTTTGTTGTTACACCATCACTGTCATAAAGCTGTTGTGTGCATCGTTTCAGATTCTTGCATACCTGAGTCTGCAAGGAGTGACACCCATTCTCCTCATGGCATCATGCTGTGAATTGGACAGGGAGGTCTGTGCTGAGGGTGCCAGTGGATGCTGGATGTAATGGTGTGTTTTATCTGCCAGACATAATTCCTAAGCATGTGCATGTCATGTCAAATAACTGGCAATCCTCTGCACTACTTTCAACAAGGGTGGCTGAGCCTAGACATACAAAGCTATTGTCTTCATGTTCTTTTGGGTTAAATCTCACTTTTTCTTCAGGTTTTTCAAGAGGCTCTAACCTAAATCCTAAGATCTATAGGATGTGTTTGCTCAGAATCTTTTAAAACCTGTTTCTATGTTAAAAGCACAGCTGTATGAATCAAGTCTTCAAGAGTTGCAACTCTTTTCTTTCCTTCACACCTCTAACAAAATGCCCTGCCATTTCCTGAGATCTTTTAGAGCAGAGAAACCAATTTGTATAATACAAATTGGTTTCATTTTGTGATGTCTTGTTACTATTCAATAACAAGATTAAAATAATTTAGCACCTATTTTTAGCTTGGTTTGCATTCATAGGGCTGTTTTAATCAACCCGACTTTAGAAAGATTCCATTATGTTAAGCTTATCCCTGGCTGCAGGTGAAATAATTCTGGATTAATGTCATCAAGATGTGCTTTGAAGGTGGGAGAGGAGGCCTTACATTGATAGCAACTGTATTAATAGTTGAACATGTAATTTTTCTTGCAAAAATGGGAGAAGTTTTTCTTTGGTTATGCATTCACATGAGACTGAATCTTTTTTTAGCATGGGTAAGGTGCCCTGAGAGGAGTCAGGGTGCTGACAGAAGAATAGGAATCAAACTATCATCTTCACACTAGAGATTCAATTTAATATACTACTATTTCAGATGAAATTAGTTGCCTCAATACTAATAAAAGAATATTATTTTAAGGGGGACTTTTTTATGAGAGTGGTGTAAAACTTCTCTAGCAAGTCTGACTTACTTCCTCACTTTTTTCTTCCTTTTATCGTAACTTCTCAGTGATGCTTTAACTGATTTCATACCTTCTTTACCAGAACTCTGTATCATTTTATCTGTTTTCCTTTATAATTACTCCAAAAGTTACCTTGAAGCCCATGTGGTCCACTTTATGCCTTGCTCACAGCATTTAAAATCACCAGAGTTCACCTTTCCATTTTACTTTCCATCAGTAAAATGGAGATGGTGTCAGCTAAACAAGATATAACGTGCCTTTTGTCTTTAACAAAATTAGGACCTATTAGTAACATTACTTACAGTATGAACTTTCTATCAAAAATCTTGAGTGCCTGGCTCACTTAAACCCTCTGCAGATCTTTAAGTAGAAGTGTAGGTTTGCATGTCTCAACTTAAGCACATAAAATTCAGTGAATAAATGTACTATAACAGGGCAAACTCAGTTCCTTTTAATGAACAGGTGCATATGCTAATCAGTAATATAAAATGTTGTTGGGTTTTTTTTAATTGTGAAATGAAATTCTTTCATTCATGACTTCCAAAGAGTCTGGTTCACTAGTCACATTTGGGAATGTATATCTTCTACCACTTTGTAGTGCCTTTGTAACTACAAATTATTTTCCATAACTTTTTGTACTGACAAAAAATGCAATTAAAATTTATCCTCCTAAGGAGAAAAATCTTCTTAGGGGATTATGCCACTTATGTCATGGTTAGACAAAGTATTTTAGCCCTGTTTAATGGTTTATTCTAGTCATTATTAGGACAATACAATTTCAGGTGTGCTAAATACTAAGTATTTATACATGTTCACATTATAAATGTGGTTTTCCCTTTAGAAAATACAATCTAGGTTCTTTACAGAGCTTAGGTCTTAAGTTACACTTTTCTGTAGTATGTAGAAATCCAGCTATGCATACAGTGATAAAAGTGTAGAGTTACATTATTATGACTCTAATTATTTCATTTCAGTGATCTAATTATTTCATGGCGTAATATTTTATATATAAGCCCGAAGCAGAATTCCACTGTTAAATTCCCTGAGTTTAGTAATTGCTCATCATTTGCAATTTGTACTTGTTCTGGGCAATAGATATGTTGCTCAACAAAACAAACTTTTCCATGTCATTTGCTTCATTGTTGAAGGGCAGCTGAGGAATAGTAGCAGAAATATGTTTACAGAAGGAAAAGAGATTACTAAAGGACTAGAACTGATAATAACAAAATATTTAATAATAGTATTGATGAACAGTTTCAAATGAGAGTCTATAATGGGCTGTAGAGTTCACAGTTGAAATATTATGCATATGTTATGGATTTTTCTCCATAGTATTTAGGAGCTTGTGTGAATAAGCTACAAGACGCTGAATGTGCATAGAAAAGGAAAATGTTGTTTGCCTAAGGACAGAGAATGCTGCCATTAATTTTATTATAAAAAATTACTCAAAACATTAAAAAAAATATATATCTGACATTGTGCTTGGAAACAGTTTGTGCTTCAGTTTCTGCTGAGTTCTCTAGAGACAGATTATAAAATTACTTTTGTTGCAGGTTTTTTGTTGTTCCGTATCTCCTTTAAGGTAGCATAAAAATGGCAAGTCTCTGGCATAGGGAAAAAAAACCCACAAAAATAAGATTTCTATGATATAGTAAGATTAAAAATAAATTATTTTAACAGAAATATCTAATGTTGGATTGATTAATTGGAACACATCAGAGAAAGTAAAAATTAAATCTAGGAATAGAAGCATCTGTTTAATCTCTAGGCACAAACTTCAGTCAACTCCATCATTTTAAACAGCACAACAAATATAATTACCTTATTTATGGTCTTTGTATTAGTGGAAGGAGCTTCAGTCAGATTTTTTTGTTCTGCTTTTAACTAGGGACCCATCTTATGCTGTGTCTTTAAAAACCATGCAATTAATTACAGAGTAAAAAAATAAAACAAAAACCCCCAAACATTTCTAGCAAGCTTAACACCTATTCAGCCTTGATAACAGCTGGGTTCTGTGATAATATAACAGTAGTCTACCTCAAATTAATGTTTCCACATAAAGTACTGCTGTCAGAAAACCAAAATCCTTGATTTGAATACAAATGACAATTAAACACAGTCCTGAAATTCTTGTTGTTCTGAATTAGAATGAAAATAAAATAATTTTTTTTAAAGTGTATGCTTAACTTTCACATTTATCAGATGGATGTCTGTAGAAGTAAAAACCTGAATGAATTGATTTTGAGAGGAAAATACATTGGAATTGGAGAATATAAACAATGCAGACAAACATTTGAATAATTCTGCAGGATTTGATTCAGTAAGTCCACTTGCGTGTGCCAGGGAAACATGTTATTCAACAAATACTCTTGACTCAGACTGCTTTTTAGATAAGTGCCTGAAATTCATAAAATAAGGAAGAACGTTTATGAAATATTAAGATATCATCTTGACAGTTGAAATGCAGTGCTACAGGGCTCACTGCATAAAAATTATATAATTCTGCTGGCTTTGAAATGTTTTATGATACTTCTTGAGGGCCTTGCAACATTAATTTTAAATCAAAAAATTATTCCAAAAATAAGTGGAATAGCGTGTCTTTGCAAATGGCAAAATGAACTGTTAGAAGAGGGATGGAGCCATAAAAAATCCAAATCCATTGCAATTCCCTGTTGTAGTCAATAATGCTTATCAATATCCTACTGTCAGAGTGTAAGGTTCTTCTTAATTTTTAACCAGTATTTCCTTTACAGAAGAAATTATAAATGCCATTGCAGCTCAGTATTAGTAAGTGTTTCCCATTCTTAATGAACAATGAAAAGTACTTATACAGAAGTCTTTCAAGATCAAATACTGTGATGTTTCCCAAGTCCTTTTCTCTCTCCCATTTCTTTTCCTCAAAAGTATCTCTCCTGAACAAGTTGCTGGGGAAAAGATGTGGCATAATAACAATGGGTGTCCGAGAGTGCCTTTAAGAAGCACAAAATTGATGGGCTTGTTGTGAATCAGGGGGTGACTGTAAGAAAAACTAAATTTTTTTTCTGAAGCACAGCTTGCCATTTCATTATGATTCATAGGTATAAGGGTAATGTCTTCTTTCACTTGATGGAGGACTTAAATGATACTTCCTGTGTCGTGGACTGGTCTTAATGTGACCGTCATGTTCTTGAGAAAGATAGCAGCAGCATTGCTTCTCTTTTAGCACCACCGTGTCAGGGATGAATCGTAGCATTCCTTATCCTTCCTTTGCACTGGTAAGTACAGTGATCATTCATGTCTGATCTTCACTTAACTCAGGACTGTAAAGCTGGACAGAGAAAAAAGCAAGCTGTCATCATTAGGGAAACAGCAGGTTCACAAGTAAAAGCAATTCTTTCTGATTTGGAAGCGGTGTAGAATTGTTGTCCCTTAGGTGAGGTTAAAGAGTTTGCTTGCCCCTTGGGTGAAGGTTGCACACTCAATTTCAGACAGAAAAAGATTGATCCTAACTCCCCAGAAATCAGTGATTTTTAAATTTTTTCCTAACTTAATGGACATTTTCTTGTGTCATAACTTTACTTCTTGAAAAATTTGATCAATTTTTTAAGCACTTTCAGTAACTCTATAATCCTTCCTTCCTCATTGGCCATAATACATCATGCAGATTTGAGACAGGGGATATATCTTGCTTTCAATCATAAAATAACTTCTCATTTTGCTTTATGGAAGCCTTTTTCTGATATGTGTGTACAATTGCTTACTTCCTGAGTAGCTGGTAGCTGTGCAACCACTTTTGTGGGATTCTGCATAATGGCACAGGGTGGCTCTAAATCCCACTCTGCTGGTGCTGTTCATTGAGGCAGTGGCTGTCATTGTAACTGCACTGCTTATTTCACTGAGACACACAGCAAATGGCATTGGGGGCACATGTAAACAGTTCACACAGAAGGGGTGCAGTACTTCGAGTTTGAATGCTGTGTCATCGTAAATGGCATTTTTTTTGCTACTGACATTTTGTATGAGACTTGTATGTAACTGTGAGGGACACTTAAGTGAGAATTTAGAGTCTCTACTTTTGAAGAACATTTTTATAAAATTAGTGCCCATTTTATTACTTGTTACTTATGCCAAAGATATTTTTTTAAGTGTTTATTCAGTGTATTAGCTTAAATGATGGAAAACCTCTCCTCCTCACAGCCTTGCTCAGTCCTGTTTTTCATTAAAATATTCCATGATTTGTCGTGCCTATGTTTCAATATATTTGTGGAACATTTTATACTTGGTATTAACTGATTAATCCTCAAAGATTATGAAGTCCTCAAATCTGTGTATAATTCAACAAATCCAGATTAAAAAGCTTTTAGGAATTGAAAATCATTAATCTCTTGGGGACCTGAACAATTATTTCATTTTTTTGCCAAGGAAACCAACCCATTAAAAATCATCATGTGCTTTAAGTCCTCTGAAGCCAGAGGGCTGAGTGACACTATTGCCTGGTTTTCATTTGCTCGATCATTTATTTCTTTCCAGCTGGCTCCTTAGAAGCTGATTTTGAAGAGCTCTTCCCACGCCAAACATACTCATTCATACGAGAAGTATACAGCCAGTTTGCACAGATACGTAAACTTCATGAACAACAGAATAATTTATCTTTCATTTGATTACAACCCTTACCTTCTCATATTTTTTAAAAAACATCTGTTAGAATTAGTAAAATAGTTAACAAACTTAGCCAATTAATTGGAGTTTAGCAGCTGAAAAATGAATTATAAAAATTATGTTTGGACTAAACCAGAGATTACCATTTTCTGTTGTGAGATATGAATTCTGAATTATGGTAATTCTGATGAGGAAGACCTCCAAAAGGTGGGAAGTTTCTAAAATTCAATTGATACTACTTTATGTGATTTGGTGTATGAGTTTTGTGCAAGTTAGATTCTTGTTACCCAAATACTGACTGGTTCATATTTTTTTTTTTTAAATCATTCCATGTGTACAGTTTTATCTGAGTTTGAAAATTGATTATTTCTCTCAATTAATGCCTCTTTGTTTTAGAGGAGGCTTTTAGGTTTGGTGTTGTGTTTTGTCTTGATTTTTTTTCTTTTTGAAAGGAGTATCTTCAAGGTGGCATACAGTAAGAATTGTGTTTAATACCAGTGAGCCTGGACCATGATTTAGTAATGACTTGGAATGACAATCTGCTGTCTTTTACAAGCCACATACAAGCCTTCCAAGGAAGGAAGAGAACAGTTTCATTAATCGTGTCACTGATCATTAATCAGTGGTGTATCCTAGGTGGTATATCATAAGTATATATGATCACTGAAGATACTTGGAATTATACTAACATACTAAAGTGTTTTTTTCCTTTTAAGGCAGACACATTGGCTGCTTGTTGCCAAAACAGAGTTTCTTGCAAAACGTGAAATTGTTTAAATTCCATTTATTTTCCCTGGAGACATAGAATGGTATATGGTTCCCCAGGTTTAGGCTGAACAGATCTGAATGTTCAATCCTCTGTTCTTCTCACTGAGCTCCTTGTATTTAGTTGAGGTAGGTAAATCACCTGTCAGGAACTCAATTAAACTTGGAAGTCTACAATCAAGAACTATAGACAGATACCTCTAAAGTACGACATCCCAGATCCCATAGAGGGGTGGGTCACAGTTCTGTGATGCTCCTCTGCTTGTATTGCGTAGGAAATCCCAGGCAGAAGTCAAGGATGCAGAAGATAATACTGAGTGATCATGAAATCCTGGATGCAATACAGTTAATAAGACTGTGAGACAAAAGTAAACATAATAGGGGAAGAAAAAATATTATTCAAAGCTTCTCCTTTTTAGAAATTCATGCTGCTCTAACTCACATAGGAATGTGATACTTGGCTGAGTGCTTCCTTACTTCTCTTTTGCATGTTTCTTGTTACAGTAATAATTAAAGATTGTTCATTCCCCACATTATCAGGAATTCTAATGGTTGTACCAAGCAGAAAATTTGCCAAGAACAATACCCTTTGAATCACTTAAAGATAATTAGCTTTTTTTTTTTCCATTCTCTTCTTGAGACTTTTTTTTCACACTGTAGGCATTTAGAGGAATAAAGGATTTTTGGCATTAAAGGACTAAAAGTCTTTTTAGGATAAATTCAATAGTAGGCTAAGATAGTATTTCTTGTAAAATTTTGTACTTAAATCAGTATTGAAGTGTAAAGTACAGTATATGTACTTCTGTCTGCAGGATTTCAAGCTGAAAATAATTTTTTTCAGAACAGTAATAATAATAATAATAGTACAAAGTTTGTCATTTTTCCACTCAGGTATGATGCCTGACCCCAAGCATATCCCTGTTTACTTATTAATCACCATAGTATTTGGTAGCAGAAAGCAACAGAAATGGTAGAAATATTAATTACTCACTTAGAAGATGGAAAACATATTGGAATTTTTTTCAAACCATTGTGAACACTTTCTTGGACCACATATTTTCTATATTTTCTATATTATCACTTCATAAATTCTTTCATCTTGTCCCAGTTGATTTGTTCTTACATTTCTCCAAGACTCCAGAAGATTTATTAAATGGGATTGAAATATGCTTTTAAAAAAGCTAAAATTCTCCTGAGATTTTAGGTTTATAGTAGCTTTAGTTTTTGTGTGGTAACTGTATAAAGAATCTAGAGACTGACTCAGTCCAGGGTTGCTGCTTTGCTTACACAACATATTCTCTGCTGGAACACGCATGAGGATGACAGTACAGGCATGTGAGCGGGTTTAAGTCAGTAGGTTAAGTACTAACAGAGGGATGCTCTCATTACAAGTATTAACTGATTCCCCGAAGGAGTGTAGTAATTTATATCATAGAAACAAGGCAGCAAATAAAAATACCCATTTTTCTTAAACAATTAAATTGAATTCAATTAAACTGAATTCATAATGGTGGTCATTGTTGATGGCTGAGTGAAAGGTCATTCCAATTCAGAATGCAAAGTCAGGATGGGAAGAAACTTGATTCAGGAAGATTTAGTGTCTCTTCTTCCTCTAGTATTTCTCTTGGAAAGGAGCTGTGAAAGCTTCTTAGCCTGTATTGGATACCAACCAAACTACAGGTACAATCAAGATGATGTCAATTTTCTGATGTCTGTAGTGTCTTCTGCTTTTTCTCATTTTAGTTACTACTCTCCATGATTTCCATGCTCTCAAGACAACAGGATAATTTGAAAAGGTTAGAAATTTATGCTAAACATCTTACAAGGCATTACTGGAAGTTTATTCATTATTCTTTACCTGTTCCAAAGTGTGATCTGACCCATGGGAAGCCTGGAGAACTCTCTCAGCCCAGCAGAACATGCAGCTGCTTTGCCTTCAGAGGTATTCTAAATCCTTGGGTTCGAAAGGGAACCTTTGATGAGACTACCTACCACATCACACCTTTTTTTCTGAGTTTGACTTCTGCCTGCTTCAAAAGGAGATGGTTGTACTTTTTGCAAATTTCTAGCACCATCTCCACTTGCTCTACAGAGGCACTGGATTAGTGAATGAAGGGAGGAAAAAACTCAACAATTGGCTCAGTCGTTCTTGACCACGTGTCAGACGTAATCCTGAGGCTGTGGGGTTTTGAGGTGCAGCATGCCTCAGAAAACTGCAGCTTCTCTCACTGTGTGTCTGAATAGTCTCCTTGTGAATTTTCTTTGTCTGGGGCCATTCCTATCCCCAGGTACTTACATGTATATTCCTTCTTTGGTGGCTCAGCTGGTTTTGCATTGCTATTTGTGGTTCATTTTGGTTCATGGTTTAGTAGAAATCGATAGGAATTTTGAACAAGAATACTGATTTGACTTTCTGTTTACTGTGACTAGTCTATTAATAGCAAGTCTACTGATTTCAAACACTCAAATGTGGAAATAGTCACTAAAATGTGACCATATAAGGTAAAGTTTTCTAGATTATTAATTTTATTTCTTTAAGGAAAGTGGGATGCCTTTGTTAAGTACTTTAAGTACATATAGCCTTTGTTAAGTACTTTAAGTACATATAGCCTTTTCTTTTAAGGGCCTGCATTCTCACAAGGGAACCACTCAGTGCTGTGATTGGATTAATGCAAATTGGATGGGAAGATTGGGCTGGGGTAGGAGCAATTGAATTTAGAAAGTTTATGAGAGCTGCTAGTTCAGGGTGAATAATAAAATAAAGACAGCAGTTTTGCAATTTTGAAAAGCTCTGTGCTATGTAATAGACTATAATTTAATTCTAAGAGACTTTTTTTATTAGATTTTTTCCCAAGTAAAATCACAATTCCTATTGTTCCTTATCATATGTCTCATTACTGCTGCAAGTATTATCCTCTTTATATGATTAGAGTGATTCATACTTAGCTATCTTTGTTGTTTTGTACACAATTGCAGGTAAATAATGGAAGCAATTTGATGCTTCTGAATAGACCAATAGGTACTTTGGAGTTTTTCTAAACAGGGATGTGTATTTTAGCAAAGGAGTGATGATAAGCCTTACATTGAGATCATCAACAGATGCATAACTCTGATAAAATGTCTCAGCATTGGTCAGAGTAATAAGCCTGTGCCAAGCAGTGGTTCCTAGTTTCACAATAAGCATGTATGAAGTTTGTCATCATTTACGCTCATTATCCTTTGTAGATACTTCTGGAAAATATGTTATTATAATTTGTATATTTGAACATAAAACTGTCATAAGTATGTACCTAACAAACAAAATAATCACTCTTTGAGGGAAGTTGGTTCTGTGAGAGAAGGAATACTTTTCATGCTCTGCTGAGTACTTCCAAATCCAGACAAAGCCAAAGTGAATTGGAAAAGTGAGGTTTCAGTCTGCTACATTTTGGAGTTGAAAGGGCTTCACTGGTTCGGCAGAAAAAAACACTCGGTTCCAGTTCCTGAAGAAGCAATGGTTTAAGAAATCTAAAACCAGGGGAGTGATGACTTAAAGAAAAGAAATGTGTTATTGGTGAAACTGTATGATGTATTGAGACTTCGTTCTTACTGTTGCTCAGAGTTGTGTGTAGCTATAAATTCAACAGGATGGCAGTGTCTGAAGTTATCTTAGTGTTGATTGCCTGGTTATTTTTTACTTCAAAAATTTTAATTAATGCTTACCTGGGGTAAGAGATCCTGCATTTTGGCTTCTGGATTTTACTTGGGGATCAGAGCACAAATTTAAATTCTTCTCAAAAAATATAGTTAAACTTTCACAAAATGGATCAAAGGATATTGGGTATTACATTTTGCCTGCCTTAGGACATCTCGAGAAATTTGGTTTAGTTACTGCATACCCACATTAATTATTGTATGGTAGTGCAAGAACATTTTTTATTTATTAGCTTTTCTACCTCTTGAATTTTCAATTTTAAACTGATGATTAAAACTTTACTAAAGCTGCTGACTCATATTTTTACATTTCACTCCCTATTTGCCTTCCCCTTTTCCCCTTTGGATTCAGATAGTAATTAACATAGCAGATGTCATTCAAACTAAGTGCAGAGGAAAATCAGTTGAAAGTATTACACTAGGAAATGTTCTAGACTCAGTTATAAACAGTATAATTAAAATATTGACAAATAACTGAGTTGTAAAGTAAAGGACAAATCCTTCCTATATTTTTCTGTGAAAATACTAGTTTTAATTTTTTGGGTTATGCTTGTCTTTGGTAATCTCTCTGTTTGTCTCTAAGAAGAAAAGTAAGACTTGTAAGTCAGTAAAGCTGAAACTCCATTGATACAGTGGTAGCAGTAATATGTTGAAAGTTGTGTATACCTGTGCTAATTAAAAATTATACAGAAACATTTCCTAAAGGATGATTTCAGGCTTGCAAAGAATACTGTACAAAATGGGCAGAACTCTTAGGGGAATAAATATACACAGTTATGCAGATACTTTCAAGTGATTCAGTGATCTAAATATATTGAGAAGCCAAGTCTTAAGTTTGTTCTGTAGAAGTCAGCGTCACCTCCTCCTTCATCGTGAAATGGTCCAAATGACTGAATCCACCAGACAGGTTTCCACTGTTAGATATATTCGCTAGGTCCTGAAATAAGCCCACCAATTCGGTATCAGTAATTTGTGGAAGTGCAGAGCTCTGTAAAGAACTAATGTCCCTTCATCTTGGATTGTTAATTTTTCTTCTACTGTTATAAGACATGTAGTCAACCACAACATGAAAAAATACACAAGCATGTATACGTATCATTCTTGTTCTGAGAAGTTCAGATGCTATTTGTATATTTAAAATCTGAACTACTTTCCAAGGTAGAGGTAGAACAAGGTAATTTTTTTTTATGCTCTATGAAGCATAAGACTGGGACACTGTTGTTCTTTGTGACATTTTTTCTCTGTATCTGCAAACATACTCTTTAAAATTCAAAACACAAACTATGGTGAAATTTAAGAAGTGGAACTAAAAGGAGACGGTAACAAAGGGAAGATGATAGTTACAGTGAGAGAAGCAAGAGTTTGAAAATTTATATATATAGATTCAAGGTGCTCTTCTTTGGGATGCAAATAATAATGCATGAAAAATACATTACTCTCTCACTATTATTTTAATTTATTGTATGATGTTAATTCAAATTCATTTCTTATGAAAAGCCTTCCAGGGACATTTTTCAGAATATATTATCATAATTTTTAGGTTTTCGTATTGCTTAATATTAAAATAAATGTTAAAATAAATATTAATGATTTTTATTAACATGGGAAATAAATGTTCATAGCAATAACAGGCTCTAATAATGGAAATAATACCTGTCAGAAACTTAGGGATCATCCTTTAATGTTTGTGTAACATCAGTTAAATGAATGTGAAAACCATAGATTGGTAAGAATGGAGTGGCATTTCTCCAAGTGGAAGTAATCTTCAAGAGCTTGTCCAAAAATAGTTACAGATGTTTAAAGTGACATTTAATTATTTTTTCAGGTTTTATTGATGTTTTTGTTAGGTTTTGTTAGCATTTCCACTTCTGGACTGTGGCTTTTATTCAAACCCAAGATGTCATGATTTCATGATGCCTGTGTTTATGATACTGCCACATGTTGCTGTGGAAATTATTAGAAAGTCATAAATAAAAGGCCTACTTCTGTATGAGGCTTTTCTTTCTTTGCTTCTCCTTATTTTTAAATTTATTTAGCTATACAGCTACTACAAATATTCAGTATTATTCAGGATACAATTAGGGAAGTATGAGAGCCAAAAGTGCAAGTAATCTCCAGATGTTTCAAGAAAAGACTTGAATAATCAATAGGAATTTAGTATACTTTTTCTACATGAATTCTGATGTTTAAAACAGTTGTTTTAATATATTCATCCCAAATGTCTTTTGATTTGTAGCAGTTATATTACTTTTACTTGTAAGTGCTTTCCATCTGACTGTTTCTAAGCTTTCTTTCCTGAAAACGTTAATTAAATTAATGTTCTGATGTACAGTAGGTTAATCCAATTTTCATTTTACAGATGAAGAAACTATATCTAAAAAGGTCACATCTCAAGTCAGTGACAGATGGAGGTACACAGTACTCTTCCACCTTAGCCACTGAGAAAAAATAAGTCTTTCTTCGATCTTGCATTTGCAACTGTTACCATGACCAAACATAAATGCCCAGAAATTGAACTTTTCACTCTTAGACTACATATTTCCATCAGATGAAGGAGGGGAGGAGGGAATGAAAACTTTAGGAGGTAGCCAAAGCAGAGGAATAGCATCATTCAAGTAGACCAGTCACTAGATATTGGACTAAAATTTTTCCATATAGTATGTGTTTATGTGAATAGATACGAGTATATGTGTTTATGAATTTACGTATTCTTAATGTATTTTTAAGCTAATTTTCAAAGAGCTGTGGAAAATATTTCAGGGGATTTGCAGTTGAATTTTATCTTGAGGGATATATCAGAAAGGATTATACTTTCCAGAGATGTCTGTTTCCCCAGAGTTTGAAAGGAAAGTGCTGCTCAGTACTCCAAACCAAAAACTAATAGGAAAAAAAAATCTGTAGTGGAAGGAGCAGCTGGCATTTTCTGCAGAATTGAAATTCTGAAAGTTTATTTATAGAAAAAATGTTTCATTTCAAACTTTTAAGTAGGCTTTTGAGACCCTCTCTCTTCCTGAAAATCCTACACATTCTTAAATCCAAGCTCCTGGGAATTTTATCTAAAGAGCATTTGGATTCATATTGAGGACCTGGTATCTAGGTTTTGCACGATTTCTAGGTTGTTCCTGAGGTTTTGAGATGTCTGAATGTATTTTTTGGTTGAATTTGAAAGCTGTGAGATCCAAATCTCCCCACCAGGCTAGTTCTAGACTGAAAGGACTGAAAAACCTGTGAACTTTGGCTTCAGAATGGTTTTACGCGCAGGAAGGATGTTTCTAGGTGACTTGGAATAGTTTTCTAAAAGAAAAATTATGATTTTTTATGAAAACTGAAATTTTCCCTTGAAAGTCATGACACTTGTAGAATACGCATTTTCTACCCAAGTCATTGATGAAAGAGTGTGTTCCAGATGAGAACCTCAGTCAGTTTCTGATAGGGTTGTTAATAATTACTGAAGACATTAGAGATGTAAGCAAACTAGCTTTTGTAATTGAATGTAGCAAGGTATTTGAATATAGGGAGTAATTTTATTACCTAGAAATGCAGTTAGATACATATTTATCCAAATTTAATTTTTAGCAAGACTCTGAGATAACTGCCATTGCTCGTACTTTTTCTCTCTATCCTGAGTGAATGGCACCACAGTATAACATCTGAATAACTTCAACCTCATGAGCACATACTGGTGTGTTGAAACACTCTGCTTTGGTTGCACTTTACATTTCCTTGTTCACCTGCATAGGTGATCTTCTGTTCCAATCCTATTTTCATTTATGTCACCAGGGAAGCCAGTTGTTGGGGGGCAACACATGCACAGCTGGTTACAAATCTCTCCTCTCCTGTACCTGGTCTTAGACTCCCTACCTGTGCAATAGATGACCCCTAGAACTTCCATCTCCCTGCTTGCAGCACTTGGACCTATGAGCCCCTGATATACATGGTCTCACTTGAGTTGCTGGCACTCAGACTTCATCCTGTGCTTGCAGGTTAGTCCAGCTCAAAGTTCACTGGCTCCCATACATGCATGCTCAGAGCTGAGAGTGTACCCACACAGAAGATAGGCTTTAGTCAGGAGATAGGGTGGGCCACGGTGTAGCACAAGGCTCAGGCAGGCAGGCAGGTGTGCTGAACAACCTTTTAACATGCAACCAACATCTGTCCTTTTTAATTTTCCCACTTTTATCCCTTCCAGATCCATCTTGACCCCTCTTTTTACATATCTTTGGTCCTTTCCCTAAACATCTCTTTTTAAGTGTTACAGAATACCAAATATTTTCTCTGCTTTATTCCCAAATTCTCTCATAATAAGTCCTATACCTTGATGACCCTATCTAATGAGCATGGCTTCTTGGAGAGAGTTTCCTTGTTTACCTGCTTCAGTGGGTGTCTTCAACAGGGACAGCCATCTAATTGTTTTCCTTCAATGGCCTTTGGAGTGGCTGGTGGTGTGGGTCATTTTCCTTTCTTAGGTTACTGGGGGTTGTACACCTATAACTGGTCCTCTGTGTATATGGTTGTCAGCTGTTTTTCAGAAAACCTAGCATTTGCCATCAAAAAAGATCACTGTTAACTATGTTAGTCTGCAGGCCACATAAAAAGTTACCTAAAGCAGAGGTTGTGTAGGACTAAGGGTCCTTACCAAAACTGTGATTTGCGCTACCCCTTTTCACAACTGCTTTGTGTGAATTCTCGTGCTCTCTTATGTCCAGTAGAACTTTAGTCCTAAGGTTTCAGAAATTAAAATTACTTCCATTTTTACCATGGAAAAGCTAGATTTATGAGACATGCTAAGGTCACTTTTATTAGATTGAAGCAGAAGTTACCAAGTTCTTTTTGTAGCATAGCCACTGCTATTTATATATCCTGCCCTAAAGCAGTACTTCAGGAAATTAGTGCAGTTCAGATCTAGGTGCAAACTGACCTCACCTGAAAGTTGCCTAACACACAGAGGGAGTGGATTTAAAGAAAAGTTTAAGTCTTTTGTCTTTCTGCAAGATATGATCTGCAAGATATTTCTGCAAATATGATCAGGTAGCTTCTTGTATAATAATAACTTGGTATAGGTTTCTTCCGTACAGAATACATATTTATAAGATTGTAACCTTCCCCCTAGTTTTCTAGATAAATAGGTCTTTTTTAGTTCAGACAGTTATTTTTTGTGGGATCAAATGTCTAAAAATAGAAAATGACTGATAGTCAGAACATTCAAGGAGTTTATTTCTTTATGGAAATACAGGTAAAAAGGCATAATCTAAGTTATAGTTTTAAATAAACTTAATGAATGACAATTATTACTGTGATCTGGGAAAGAATATGGATAATCACAGGAAAACTGAGGTTTTCAGCAACTACAGCTTTAAAGGCATTAATATATATGTTTAATATATGTGTGTCCTTTTATAGCTGGAGTTTCATTTGGAGAGTGGTGAACAATTGCTTTTCCCTAGAAATTATTTTATTCACAAAAGCTACGGTATTTGGTGAATTTGCTTGATTAAAGTTTGTTAGAATAAAACCAGTCATCTATAATACTCTATTGGTTAAGCTGAACTACATTTCAAGAAAAGTAGTTGAAGCTCCTTTTGGAAAACAATTGAAATCTACAGTGCCTCCCCTGCCTTCCCTTCAAAGTGACTTTTGTATTTTCTTAATTTAAAGAAGCATACAGAAAAGTAACAGTAGAGAGATTTTTACTGTTGTTAATGACAGAGATATAAGGGGACGTGCCTCAGACATAGGTCAATTACTGAGAGCTTTGTTTTAGTTTAAATATTGATGTTTACTGATTTCCTAGAGTTGGAACTATATCATGCCTGGTTGGTTTTTGTGATGTTTCTTCCCTTAGGAGAATATGAATGCATTTTTCGTTTTCTTTTGAATTTTTCTTAGCCAATTTGTACTGATGTTCTTATTAATGTGTTTCATTTTACGTTGTTTTCTTGTACTGCACTTTTCTTCAGAAGCATTTTGTTCGTCAGGGTAAAATGTAATCTGGAGTACTGGGTTCACTATTGCAGAGCTCTAATGTCTTGCTTGTTTCTGAATGATGCAGGCATTCCAAATATATGGTAATGAAACCTCTGTGTCTTATGATACTGAAATTTTGTCTGTGTTCTCTGAATTCACATATAAGAATAGTTGCAGTGTCAGATGAGATGGTAGGGTAGAAAAAACCTCACACAACAAAAAACCACAAAAGAACAGCTGATAATCATCTGGTTACTGTAAACTTCAATTTTGTGACACTTATTGAACAGCTAACGCCATTTACTGATGTGGTGTTTAAGGATGTGGTGTTTATCTTGTCCATATAGTGTGTTATTGAGAGAAAGAAGGGCTGAAATGCTTTAATGATATCATTGAGGGAAGGAGAGGTGACAGAGTTCTTGAGAAATGATTTTGCAGTCACGTTACTAATATCCTCAGATAGGAAAAGCACAGTGCTGTTGTTTGCGTGGAAATCTGTATTGTACAATTGTTATGTGATTTTCATCTCTGCTCCACAAACAGAATATGGTAAGAGCTACATAATATATCAGAGCATCTCACTGTGGACTCTGGAGTAGCATAAGGTTCTCTTAAAGGAGTTCTGATGTTTTACATTAAATATATAAATACTATTTGAATTGAAAGCTACATTTACGTAGCCTTGTGTAATGAGTTGACCCTAATCAGCAGTCAGGTGCCCACACAACCACTCACTCACTCTCCCCGCTCCACAGGTTAGGAGAAAAAATAAGAAAAATGAAACTGAAAAATACATTGCTCAGGTAAAGACAAATTAATAGATGAAGGAAAGAAGGAGGAAACTGATTCAAAGAAACCACCTCCTACAAGCAGACTGTTGTCCAGCTGTTCACCAAGCATCAGCTGCATTTGGAGACAATCCTTCAGCTCCCTTCTTCTTCCTCTAGACAAGTTCTTATTGCTGAACACTATGTTACATGGTATGGCTAATTTGGGTCATCTGTTCCAGGCTGTTTTCCCTCCCAGCTTCTTGCCATCCCATGCTGGGGACAGGGTCAAAGTAATAAGAAAAGAAAACCTTGATTCTGTGCAAGCACTTTTCCGACAATGGTCAAAACATTGCTGTGTTATTAATATGTTTGGCTGCAAATCCAGAACGCAGCACCATGCAGGCTGCAGTGAAGAAAATTAACTTCATCCCAGACAAACAAAGTAGACCTTGTTAGCAGAACTAATAAATGGAATATCATGTACCATTTTTAGAATCATATCTGAAATGAAGAGAATTTATAGAAGTAGGTAGTAACACAATTAGATGGTGTGAACAGAGATGTACATTATGTAGAAGTGATAGTGGTTAAGAGGCATATGAAAAAGTTGCAACCGTGCTTTATTTCTTAGGATATCTTTGCTCATTCTGCACTGTTTTCCATTATTTCTGTTTGAAGTATTTGCTATCATTTGTTCATGGCAGCTTACAATGAATGGTTTCATTTGTTTCTCAGTACAGGCAGGCATTAGATCTTGCTGACCTTCAGCAATGCCGTGTTAGTCAGCAGAGTCATGCTTTTAAGTCTGGATTGAGTAAGGCCAAAAGTAACTGGCTTTATATGTTCTTTTTTTTTTCTAATTCATGCTTAATCTTTTTGAAAATGTATAATTCACTGTATTAGAACTGTTCATTCTTTAGGTTACAAAGGCAGATAAAAATGCAAAGATAAAGGAAAGGAAAAATGGAAGTACATAGCCAATATGAGATATTTGTGTTGTGCGACAGAGAGGGAAGAAATTAATTTTATTGTAGAGATTTGAGCTCTGTATTTTATTTTATTTTATTCCATTCCAGTCTGCATTGTGATAATTTTGCTTTTTTGCCCAGCACATTGTTGGAGCAGTATTTAGGCAGTAATTATTTTGTACATAAGCATACTTGAGATTTGAAAAAGTCCATTGTATTCTTGATATAATGAGTTTTATAAGTAATTACAAAAGGATTTTTTTAATAAATCACCTCCCAAAAAATTCAAGAATACAAAAAATGGGATCTAACACCTAAATTCCAAAATTTACCACAATAAAAAAGATAACTGCCAATAAATATTCATGTCTAAAGCACAAAGTAACTGAGGACATACATTGTGTATTTTCAGTATGACTAGTAAATTGGAAGGAGATTAAGGTAAACTAAATCCTGAGGAATTGGCAAGGCAATGCAGGTCTATGTGGATCTTCCTGTATGTTTGCAAAAATGAGCTTCACCAAAGTACTTGCTTGGTGGTATCTTCAATTACAGATACTTTATTAATCCTTAAAATATAGCCTGAAAAATTCCAGTTCTACTTTTGGATTTTTCTTTTATCTTCCTGTTGGATATTTTCTCTAAATGCAGCCCTTTTTTTCTACCAAAAGTCTTACATAAATAAATTTTAAAGAAGATATTCAAATATCCATCTGTTCTCTGAAACTAATTCTATAAAAAGCTGACAGTAGACACGTTTTTAAACAAATTTCAGATTCAATTCAGAATTTATATTTAAAACTGATTTAATGGGAAGGTTAGAAAAGTCCACTTGAGACTTCATAAAATTATCCATACTATTCTTTAAAAAACTTTTCTTCAGAAAAAGCCTACATTTATCTGTTTGTTAGTAAGAGAAATGTAGTATTTTCTAATATCTTTTCTTCTAGGGGGGATTCAGTTCTGTGAAAAATAACTGGTTTTACCAGTGGACAAAAGACCAGGGAGTTACCAACTTGTAATGTAAAACCTGAGTAAAAATATATTGACTTCTTTGTGAGACATCTAGTGGACTTAAACTCAATTTCTGACTCGTATGTGTAGTTAATTATTTATAATAACATATATAGAGAGAGTCTGAATCAGAACATAAATTCTGATTTTACAGTGAGGCTTAGCTTTATTTCAGTTACTAGTCTTTTGTCTGGTTATATATGCATATATATCAAATGATACTGTTGCTGTATGAGAAATGTACACTGTGTTGCACTTGATGCATTCTTGCCACATAATAACACATACTATCAAGTTCAGTACTAGAAGAACTGAAAAAACATAACGGTTTGAGTGGCACGGTAAAGAAAATGTGTTTTTCTAAGTAACCAGTGTTGTGCAAAACTACTGTCTGTTCTTAAAAATGTCTTGGACATATGGACTAAATAGTTGATAGCAATGAAAGAATATTTGTGTATGAGTGTGTAGGAGTTTAGGAGAAGGAAAGAGAAGTAGGTGTTAAACATGACAGTAAGGTGGGAACAAGTGACAATGGGAGAATGAGAAATTTAAGGCAGAAACGTATCTCGTGCAAGTAGTCCTTGATACTTACATAATTTTGTGTATGACTGTATCTACAAGCAATATCTGATTCAATACCTCTGTGCTCTTATTCTGCTGTAACTGTGATGCAGCTTATTCCTATTTATTTTAAAGCAATTTTTATACATAATCATATTCTTTAAAGAAAATAATCTTGAGTACTGTCTTATGTGTCTTACCAGGGTGCTGGTAGCCATTGGAATAAGTTGCTTTGCATGCAAGACACGTAAGACTCTTCAGTTGTGGTTTGGAAGTCCTTGAGTATTTATAATGAAATTTTGATGTTATAAAGTGTATCTTTACTTGACAGAATTCATGATACTGAAAAGGTGACAGATTCTGTATTTTTAAGGAAAAAATTACATATATCATGTACCTTATACTTTATCTTTTCAGGTTACATTCCAATCAAGTGTTCATACAGTAATTGACAGGAATAGTTTTTTATATACTGAAATAAAATCAATTTATTTGTAGTATATATGGAATATAAGAAAGAAATTATGTACTATGCTTAGGTTTAGGGAAAAGTTCTCTAACCTCTAACAGCTAATTAATTTAGTTGCTGAGTGATTAAAAGAGCAGTGGATTGTATTAAGTTAACTCTCAGTAATGACCTGTTCTCCATTGGTATGCCTCTAACTTTATTACCTCTTGTGATAATTGAATAAAAACAGACCTGTGTAAGCTCCCAGGAAACAAAACAAATGCTAAATTACGATCTATTGTGTTTGTGTCATGCTGATTTTTGTTGCATATTTTATGGTTTTGTTTTCCCTCTGATTGATCACAACAGGTTTTCTTCATTAGCATGTGGTACGGGTTTGCATATGGAAGAACTAAAGATGAAAGGTTAGAAAGACTGTGTCAGAAGCTCATTGTCATAAAACAAACTTGTCAAGAGATTAAGTTTATTTTTATCAATAACATAAGATTTAAAAAAATAAATGTTGTGTCTTATTGACAGTTTACATTGTTAAGATCAATGGTTTGCTCCCCATTGTATTAACAAAAAAGGGCAACTAAAATGACCAAGCTCAAACTTGTGTATAGATAAGAAAGGATATTTTCAGTGTTTCATATGAAATGCAGGTTGTCTTAATCTAAAAACATCTCTTCTTTAAAACTCTCATTTCTTCAGGGCAGTCTTAAAAATGTGATGTTTTCAGTTGCACTGGTACATTCCTTGTGTTGATAACCATGTACAAGAATGGCTCCACTCTCTGGCTCATAAAGAGTGACCTCATAAAGTGAATTGATAAACCTGAATGAACTGAGAGAACCTCTCACCAAGAGCACCAAGGCATCCCGTGTAGGTTCTTAGGACCTTTTATTCAGGGCATGTGCATCGTCTCATAATTCATTCAATTATCTGATAGACACACACACACACAAAAAAATTAGACTTCTTAGTGTATTTTAATATTTTTTCAGTTGTTTTTATGTTCCAGAAGAAACATACGTAAAGAATTACAGACAGTGTTTTGAAGAGGAAAAGGTGCCAAGTTCATTCCTTTTTGTATCCCAGAGTTAATTCCAGACTTGTATCATACTTGTTCGGATGAACCCCTTCTTTCAGCAATTTATATACCTACATAGAGTATCCATTATGTGTGAGAAATAAAACTTTTGACCTTGATGCTTTGTCCCACTGCTTTATATATTCCCTTGGTGTCCAAGACCTGAGCATTTGTGATCTTGTAGATGAGAAAAAAGACTTTGTGTCCTGTAAGCAGCCAGTGTGGAGATGTGGTATATTTTCAGTTTCTTGTATTTCTGAGTATGCTCCTTGCTGTCTTGTGAAAGTGTTGTATATTCCTGAGGGTTGGTGGCTTCATGCCCAGGTATGTTGCATTTCTGGAGCTAGGAGGCAGGAAAGTATATATTATATGTGCTCAGTCATCTGCTAGGATGAGAGTCACTGTCTCGGCCAGCTATAGATAATAGAACACCTTCTTTACATAAAATATAAACTATCATGGTTCAATATCCTAAATTCAGGAGCAGTTCTACATTGTAGTCTGTGTCAAACAGTTTATAAATACAAGTTTTTAAACAAAGGAGATAACATTATGGATAAAATTCTCTACATATTTTCCTTTGCCAAAAACAAATATATGAACTTTATCCCAAGCTGTTATCAGCCAAATATTATTCATCCAGCCAAAATATTTAACTGTAGTGGAGGTTGTTTTGGGTCAATTTGTTTATGCAAAGAGGTTCTGCCATAATACATATACATATACATATCTTGAATATGTAAAGCAATACTTTTTTACCTGATACACAAGAGAGAGGTAGGACTTAATGAGCTCTGAATTTAAGCACTAGTGAGCTCACCACTCCTATGTCTTTGTTGACCAGCCAGGCAGCATTTTGGAGAGGAATGATTGGTACATGCAACTCCCTGGAAAGGGTCTTTATGGTTCCTATGTGTCTTTCCTCTACCATCAGCAGTGATGTGGGTGACACAAGGTATAAAACCTTCCTGTGTTGGCATTTACTTCCTTAAGCCGTTGACCTACTAATAATTAATAACTCTACTTCAGTCTATAATTGCAGCTAAATTTAGTAAGCTGTTTCATATCTTGCATCCTTGGTACAGAACGAGGGGTTTGGAGTGAGGGTTGGCTAGGGTAAGGGAGGACTGTAGCTGGGTTTGGAGAAAGAAAAGGTGACAAGTTACAGATTGTGGTTAGTTATCCTTTATATTTGTGTATATTTTTTGCACATCATGCAGATGTAATTTTTCAGACCTTGCAGCTCACTTCACACCTTCCTCTGTACGTGAAATAGAGTAAGGGTGGTTGCTTTAGGATTCTGAAGTTGAAGAAATTTTAGCCTAGGTGATGATCCCTAGCAGAACATATCTGGCTTTTTGCTCAGAGCATTCATATACATTTAGTAAATTGTTCTGCCACTGTCACCAGTTGGAGTAAAAGTGTCACAGAGCAGTACAGGACAATTAAAATTAATGGATTCCCACCAACCAATGACAGCAAAGGGCCACTAAAAGTCATCCAGTTCTGCAGACTGCCCTGAACCCGCATTATGCCTATCTAAAATTGTGAGCAGGCCTGAGGAGCAGGACTTGGTAGATGAGAAGCTGGACATGACCTGGTGATGTGCACTCACAGCCCAGAAAGCCACCTGCATCATGGGCTTCATCAACAAGAGCGTGATTAGCAGGATGAGGGAGGTGATTCTGCCCTTCTGCTCTGCTCTTGTGAGACCCATACCTGGAGTGCTGCATCCAGCTCTGGGGCACCAAACACAGGAAGGGCATGGACCTGCTGGAGTAGGTCCAGATGAGAGCCAGAAGGATGCCTGGGGGCTTGTAGCACCCATCCTGTAAGAACAGTCTGAGGGAGTTGGGATTGTTCAGTCTGGAGAAGAGAAGCTTCAGGAAGAACTTATAGCAGCCTTTGAGTACTTAAAATGAGCTTGCAAGAGGGATTCATGCGGCGTAACATTTATTTTAGGTCATGTGTCTCTGTGTGTGTTAGTTCTTAACAAGGCCTAGAAAGAAAGTGTTAGTCTGTGCCTCCTAGGACTCAGCTGGCCAAAGTGTGTCATAGAAAAATAATTACTGTTGAGAAAATGGTTTAATGTTTAGGGTGAAGTTCATCTATTTTTGTTTTATGGAATCTGACCCTAAATATTTGTGAAGAATTTGAACGTCTGTGAAGAATTGCAGTGTACCTCCAGCAGTAAATATGAAATAGCAGTATCTTAATAATAAATCTGAAAATATATGTTTTTATATGTCTAAGAAAAATATAGCAGATTTTAGAGGCAATGAAAAGATAACATAAAATAGTATAGTGGCCTTTTGGGATACAGTTTCCTTTTATAAGCATATTAAAATAAACTGGTATCTGCTAGTCATCTTTTCTGACTTCAACAGGAAAAGTAAAACTGTAATGTTTCTACAATTCTAATGCCTTTTCATTGTTTTAAACTTTTATTTCTCAATGATTATTTATGTTGTAAATTTTCTAGTTTATTAGGCATACAAAAAATCAACTTGCAGTAGTAGCCTGGTCTTTTCTACTTTTACAGTCATTACACTGTAGCACTGATTGATTTACATTACCAGTGGCAATGAAGTGGTGTTGCAGCAAACAAGGCTTGAGTTCAATTAGAAAGTGTAATTTTAGCTAAGTACACATCCCAAAGTCAAGTGAGAAGATAAAAGTTCTCTCATGTGGATGAGCAGTATATTTTGCTACCCAGAAGAAATGTATCATCTACTTATTAAGAGCTACTTAAGTAGTCTTTAAGAACTGTATTAGAATATTGCTTTACCTCAGGTATTGCTACAGAAGCACAAATAAATAACACATATTATTCAGCTTGAGTTTAAAACAAGTCTCTGCTCCTTCGTAAAAGGAAAATATAGTATCAATTTCTGGAAGTTCTACAGTTTATGGTCTATGGAAGGTCAAATGAAATGAGATCCTTTTCAAATTCTAAACATTTAAAAAAGTGAGTTTCAAGGACAATGCCTAAGACATTGAACGGAGTTTGTCCTTTTGCATGGTTATGTTTATACACTAAGATAGTATTTTTTACTTCAAAAGAATCAGTTCCTTTCAACCTTTTTCTTTTTTCTTTTTTTTCTTTTTTTGTTAGAATTTCAGTACCTATAAATAGAAGCTCTTGACATTTTGCATCATTCTCTACCCTTGCTCTTTTTATAGAACGCCCATTGATTTCAATTCTGTATATTGAATTAGACTAGGGTGGATAGCTTTTCATTTATAAAAGATGGTCACCGTATTAACCTCTGTGCTCATAGAAAGTCTGTTAAATCTCCTTTAATTATGAAAAACCTTAAATAACATTTCAGGATTAAATTTTATAATTTCCAGGCCATCACAAATTGAGATGCCGTGAATTTATGAAGGAGAGTACAGTGAGTTCTGAACATCTTTAAAATTCATGTTCCAAAAGTTTTGCAAAATTCTGGTTGCTTCTGCAAATGGGCATTTGGAGTCACAGTGACAGCTGGCATCCATGTAAGAGTATTTCAAATTATAAAAACATTCCAGTAATCACCTTCTATAGACTCACACGGAGATACTTCCATTGACTTCCCTCAGAAGCTTTCCCACATTATTACCTTGGAGAGGAAAAAAATTGTCCATGCTGTTTTGTCTGTCCCAGAAAGGGTCAAAGAATTTTTGTCAATCCAAAATTTCTGCTAGTGGTCTCTGTTCTAGACTGATTTAAGGATGAGTTGAACTATGAAATCTTCCTTCTCATTGATATTCCCTGAGATTTGTCTTAAGAGGACGGTGACAATGAAGGAAGAAAAGGATGTGGAAATATTTAATGTTTTGAACTGTAATATTGTTGCTTTTTTGTTTCCTTCTCTTTAAACAGCTTTTTCATAGTCCAGGTAAAACTGTCCATGATACTGTTGGATTGATGCAAACATGATCCTTGAATATCTGAAAGTTCAAGAGGATGAAATTTTTGACTTGGGAAATGAAGGATGAGAGTGGACTGGAAAAAAACCCATGAAATTACAATAAAGTAGTTAATTGTTGAGAAATAAAGGGCATTAATTTCTCTAATACTTATTACTTCTGAATATACTAAATCTCAGAAGATATCAAGGCAATATGTTTTATGCCCAAGCTATTTGATATATCCAAGTTGAAAATATAATAATTTAATTCCCCTAACGTAAATAAGCAAGTCCTTACAATGCCTCAGTGGACAAATACCATGTTTCTAAAATACAGACACTATAGAGGGTAGGTTTGATTACATATAGAACTTCTGATAACAAAGGTATTAAATTGCTCTTCTGTTGATTGAGTGGATACTGGATGTGCCGCACGGACTCTACAAGCAGTAAAGAGAATACGTGAGTCAAAATAACTTGTACACAGACTGCAGAAATTGGCATTTCCATTATGTTTGGATCTCCAAGTTGTGCAAAGGCAAAGTGACTTGAATACAATCCTTCTCCAGTATGGAAAAAATCACCCAGCTTTAAAACAAAGCGTAACATCCTTTTTATTATTTTGCTATTGATTTTCCTGTTTTGTATTTGGCAAGTGGGAAGATATAGCTAGCATCTCTGAAAGCATTGTCTTGAAAGGAGTGCATATGTTTTAAATGAAACATTTTTCTCTAGTAAAAAAAGGAGCTATTGTGAATACGTTTGAGGGATAATGCACAGTACTCCTTCTGAATAGTTATTTATTGTCCCAAGCCTTGATTTTAAAGCTTTGAGTAACTACAAAATGCTGAAGACCTCTTCTGCCTTAGAAACCTGTTCTTTAGGAACAGCTGAGTTTTTAGAAACTCTGTTCTTTAGCTACAAACCAAACTGTGTTTTCCCTAAGGAAGTAATCCAGAATTTTAAAGGCAGCAAGTCGAAAATGCTGTGAACCAGATATCCAGAAAATGAGGGCCTATATATGATGTATCTGTGTTTCCTTTTGATAGGTTGGTGTTTTTTAAAGTAGAAGACTTTTACAAGTTTCTGTATTAGTTCTTCGTTTGAATAGCTTTTTTTTTAGCATTGCCTTGAGAGAGCTTAGCATCTTCTAAAATTCCTTTCTTCAGATATTTCTGTAAAGCAAACAGATTTATTCCTTGTTACAAGAAAATCAATGTAATAGAATTTTGCATCAAAATACTAATTGTGATTGGTATTACAAGGAGGAAATCCAACAAGCATATTGTTTAGTAGAGAGATGTCTTTATTAATTGCACATGCTGTTCAGTTTTTCTTTGGTATATTTTTGAAAAAGACTTTCTCAATTAAAAGTGTGGTGGTAAAAGGTCTTGTAAAAAGAACGCCTTAGGTAGGTGGATTTTTTTCTGTTATTTCTGTGAATGGAAATTATGCAAAAAAGAACAAACAAGGAAATTAATAAAGGTCCTTATTAAAATAATTTAACCTTATAGTCAAAGTGATTTAAAAATTTGTGGCAGATAATTAGTCTCTAATTCCTTGTGTTTACAGTTTAAGAGGTCAGGAACTTTGGCTACGCCATTATTTCCTGTGCATTATGGTTAAACAGATATGGAGTCAGAATAAAATTTGGAGTTTGTGTTGGTGGAAAAGGAAGGATGTGCTATATCTTTCCTTGCAGGGAGACAGGATGTCAAGATATCATTTAATTTAGAAAAGTAGGAAATTTTGATCTCTAGTACATAACACTTGAATTCATAAACCTTCATGGTTCATTGTTTTATCCAAGCTTTTGCTTCGGGTTTAAGCTATATTTGCTCCACTTTGTCAGGAGTGTATAGACTGACACCTGACTACCTACTATCTGATGTGTGAGTATATGTTTTTAGGAAGCAGTTGAGCCTGTCTTGAGCATACAGCCATATGAAACATTGGCCAAACTAAGCAAAACAATCCAGCATTTTAGGGTCCATCTGTCAAAAATGTATTACAAAGCTGTTTTCTCCACTGCTGAAGGAAAGTGATCTAGCCCAGTATGTAGTTTATATAGTTATACTTACTTCAATTTATTATGATGTCTTGAATGCTTGCTTTTGCCTTGGGAAAGAAACATAAATTGTTTCATTTAATCAAAGACTTATCAAGAAATTCAGAATAGACTGCATGTGATTGGAATTAAATCTGTATTGTTAAAGGGCAGATGTAAATATTGATTCAATTTTATTTTTAATTTAGCTAGGCCGGTAGTAAGAATTTTCTTTAAAGAGAAGTAAACTTTTCAAACCCCTACAAATACAAATATGCAGACAAGTGATTATGGAATTATGAACAGCAAAGCAGTTGTTATGTTGGCTCTGACTGAGCTGAAGCAATAGCATTTACCCAACTTTTGTAGCAGAATCAAAAACTGGGGGCAAATCCTGAGATTTTTTTCTCAAGCGAAGCTTTCCTGGCAGTCAGTGATGGAGTGCTTTGAAAAGGAGCAGTTAGGTCCAAGTAGCTGGGAAGAGGACACTGAAAAGTAATAAAAGTGTGGGAATCAATAAATTAAGGCAATTAGCACCTGTGAAGAAGTATGAGAACATTGTATTATGTAGATACAATTTTTCATCAATTTTAGCTTACCTTATTGCACTTCCTAGATTTTCTGTCATTTCTCATTTATAAAATTGGTTTTAAATATTTATAGCTTGTAGTATTTTTCATATATTTTCGTAATATTGGTCAGTCTAGAATTTAGTACTTATTTTGAATTACTTTTTGCAATATTTTCAGTTCAGCCTTTTGGAAAGCATTGTTGAAGAAAAAACTTGTTCAGCTCCATTGAAACAAATAAACTGTCATAGATTACTGAGTTTAAGGAGATGTGTCCAAGGCTAATAATATAAGAAACTCTTAGCTTCATATTTTTAGGTGTAGATTTGCTACTGGAAGCATTTCTGACAGAAGTGCAGAGAGGTCATAGGTAGACAACACGAAGTTTGTAGAAGACCTTGCAACAGGGAGCTGGACTGATGAAACAGGAGGATGAAGAAGAATGTGAGCAAGAATGTGAGCAAGAGCTTATCCTTCTTCTTCCCCCTTCTCCTGGGAAGAAGGAGGATAAGAAACAGAAAGAAATTGCAGAAAAAAAGGAAGAGACTGGGATGCTTTCCCAATTGAGAGATTAGCACTGGTGCGTAGTGAGGCTTGTTTTGTACTTTGAAGGCTTTAGGAACAGGTTAGATAGCCAAGAGGAATGGCAGTGAGACAAAATCCAGGGAGGCTGAAAGTTCAGAGTAAACACGAAGCAGTGTAAACTTTTTTTTATAATATATGTGTACAAGGATAGAAGTTTAAGATTGCACATGCAGTTTTAATTCTATATCATTTCCTTTTTTGAGTGTTTGTTTGTTTTTTTTGAGGGTGGGGGAGTGTGCCTAAAAGAAATATAGGAGCTTAAAGCAAACTGGAAAAAAGGAAATGTTTTTTCCCTGCTTGGTGTCATACAGATGCCCACTGTGTCAATCATCTAGATTTAAAAATATAGATTCATGCCATGAGGTGCTGCTATTCTAGAAATAATTTCATGAATGACAATAGTTAATTGCCACTTACTCATGATAGAATCACTTTTCTGCCAGAATGTAGAAAGCAAGTGTGGATTTAAGGAGCAGTAAGTTGTCTTCTGTATTTTCAAGGCAACGTTTCTCTGAGATTTTGTATCTGAAAAGGCCATGTGGTATTTATTTGGTGGTTTTCTTTCTCTATTTCTCTTTTATTTCCTTTCTTCAGGTTGGAAAATTTATAGTAGCACAAACATTCTACCTAGCCTTTTTTTACTGAGATAACTATTGCTATGAATACAGGTATTAAAAGAAGAAGCAATCTAAAAACATATGGTAGACCTAATATTGCAATACTCCTAATTGGCATACATCAATTTGTTAGATAATTTTATCTTAGTAAGAGACAGTCCTGTGGATATGGCATTTTATGAGAAAAGAAAGAAATTCAAGAACCATTTAGAAATGTATGACAGGCTTCAGGAAAATCGGGTGAAAAAGTACAATATGATTTGAATATTTTTAGAAGATTAGCAAGATTTTCTGTGTGTGGTTATTTTTTAAAGTTTACATAGTTTCAACAGGATAAGTGAATTCCAATCTCCGTAAAACTTGCCAATCTTAACTGGCATTTGTGAAAAAATAATCATAATACTTATTCCTTCCACCATTCCGTCTGTAGAGCTGAGGGAGCTCTGGCATAGTTTGAGCTGAGTGTCCTTTCATTGCTGTGTGAATATTCTTTCAAATACTATATATTAAGTACAATATCACTGCTTTATCTAGAGTGTTTGAGCTCTTTTGCATAAACAATTCTATTTTTGTTATAACTCCTGTTATAATCATCTTTGAAAACTGAATCACATTTGAATGATAACTCATCGCCCAGAACTTTCTCTGAATAATAGTTGAAAAATATGTATAATAGTGATACTCATCTGAACATACTTCTTTCTTCTTCACTGTAATATGCTACACTTTGATTATGAAGGGCTGAGGTTATGAGACAAATGTTTTATTGGCTCTTCTTTTATCTTTTTGCAGCTAAGGTAGTCTTGCTATCAGGCTTTGGGTTGATTTGGTGTACTGTTCTCACTAGCTACTCTGTCAGGATTAATAAAGGATGAGTAAAATAAAATGTTTCAAAATGAAATTGGAATTGCCAAAAATGCAACAAGAGAACTGCTGATATGGAAGAAATGCTCAGTTAATTCATTTTATTTTACACATAAGTTGTACTTTCTGAGGGAAATTTAGCAATGTTTGCTGCTGTAGTTGCATGATACTGCAAATCATTAGCATATTTTGAGAAGTAGCATTCTCTCCCTTCACCATTATAAATATTTATGAATTTTTTCTGATTTTTTTTTTTAGGATAGATTTTTATGAAATGTATTTGGGTATAGCTAAGTGTATTGCATCCAAGTTACAACCAAGGTTGGGGTACCAGACCCAAACAAGCAGATACATGCAGATATATATAATGAAAATAGGTAAAACTTACTGTACCTGTGTATCAATTCAGGATATTGGAGTGATCAGTTCTCTGTAACTGATTCAAATGTAAGGGTCCTTTGTAACTAGATGGGAATTCTTTTAGCTTTATGCAATGTAAAGACATTTCTGTTTAGGCTGTCAATCATGAGCAGCTGCACTAGTTTGCTACACAGTTCTGTACACGCTTTAGTTATGCCTTAAATAACCTTTCTTTGCACTTCTTGGTAGCTCATCTTTTATAATTTGCATTGATGCCGTTAGACATTACGCTTTCAAGATTTCTCCTATCTTGTGTTACTATTTTGTATCCTTTGATCCAGGGTCTGTTTTTTTCTTCAGAAGCCTGTGAGATGTGGCTTCCTGATAGCATTACATTTATTATTACTGTGCCATGACGATATTTCCTTATTGTTCTATGGTTAATCTAGGGTCATTCAGTCTACAAATATAATAGGCTCATTTAGAGATTTCTCGCAGGTGGAGAGACAATACATTCATAACTACTTGTTACTAATACCCGTTTGTTATCACATAACTTCTAGTCCTTTATCAAAATTGTGTTGTTACAGTGATAGAGTGATACAGTTCTGATGTTGGTGGGTGCTGCTATTGTACAAGAAGTAGCTGATAGCTTGTTTAGACTTTCATAATGGTTTTGATTCTGTCTCGAGTGAGGAAAACTTACAGAATACTACAATCATAAAATGCCAAGTTCACCTCTAAAACATGTCCCTGAGCACCACATCTATTGTCTTTTAAATAGCTTCAGGGATGGTGACTCAACTGCTTCCCTGGGCAACTCCTTCCAGTGCTTCACAACTCTTTTGGTGAAGATTTTGTTCCTAATATCCAATTTAAATCTTGCCTGTTGTAACTTGGGGCCATCTCCTCTTCTCCTGTTGCTTATTACTTGGGGAAAGAGAATGATCCCCGCCTTGCTTTCAGGCAGTTGTAGAGAGCAATAAGGTCTCCCCTGACCCTCCTCCAGGCTAGATAACCCCAATTTCCCCTGCTGTTCTGCATAGTACTTGTGCTACAGGCTCTTCCCCAGCTGTTTCCCTCCTCTGGACGCACCTCAGCATCTCAATGTCTTCCTTGTAGGAAGGAGCCCAAAACTGAACACAGTATTCAAGCTGCAAATGAAGGCAAAATAGTTCAGGGAAGTAAATTATTAAAACAGTGTTTCAGGGAATATGTAACAAATGAAAAATCCTTGGAATTGTTATGGATCCAAACTCCCATAGAAGTTCGCTGGTGACCTAAATGAAGTAGAAAACATGCGTATTAGACTTGCAATGCAGTGTGCTACTGCAAATACTTTGAAATGTATGATTAGAATTTGATAAAATTTTGTTAAACTGAAGATGTATTTTGAACAAATATGAAGAACCGTAATAGGATCATGTATACGAAAAAATATCAAGTGTGCAAACTTACTTTGAAAGAATTGAAGAAAGCAAATACAATTTGATGGCCCTTAACAAAGGTGTGTAAGGTAGTCTTTTTAAATTACTGTGAAAGGTATGATAGAGTGTGAATGTACATTCTGGCATGAACCTGAATGGGAACTTCCTCACCGACCTGGGTTGCTAAACCATGATGATTACTGAAAAACTTTACAGCAGTAAATTTTACTGTCAATGCATAGTATGTTAGGCATTTTGAGAGTAAACCACAGATTTTATCAAGAAATAGTTTTTTATGTATTTTATACTATGAAGATTTGATAAAATTTTGAAATTGCAGTAACTCAGAACTGAGACCAGCATTTTGTAGTGGGACAGCACAAAAAACCTTTAGGTCATTTGGAAAGTGTGTACTGAGGAACGGTGCATCTTTACTTAATTTCACAAAACCTTTTTTAAATAGATATGTGTGAAAGCTAAATTCTAGTTAGCTAGGATTAGAACAGTTTGTGATCTTGTGAAATTGCCCACGTGCAGGGAGACAGAAGAGGTCTTCAAAAAGATAGTTTTTTTGAAGAGGGTGGTGACACTTCATGTAATTAAATGTTTAGCTGTTTGCCCCTAGGTCTAGGAATGTGGACACTCAGCAAAAATACATTGCAGTATACAAGACCTGGAAAACCACTTAAAAACAAAAGGAAGAGGGGATTTGTCACTAAATGGACCTATCTTTCTCTCTCTATGTTTCAGTGATCTAATTTGTACCTCAGAAGACATTCAACCAGTGGGCTGAAGTAGTGTGGCTCTGAAGTATTAGATGAATATTGGCTCTAGCCAACTTGGAAATGTCCCAGAACACTTTCGGTCTGGTCTACTGTTCTGGCTTCAAGAATGTTTTATTTGCATAGTTTTGGTGCGCAGTACAAAGACAACAGTCCAACTTTTCTGTATCACAGAAAACTGTGTACATAGATTACTTTTCAGTAAAGAGTCCAAATTTGGATTGTATTCTTATAATTTCTAAACAATATAATTCTTCCTTTTTAGCATAAAAATTACTGAATTGAGGAAAAGAATTTAAGACAGAGAGACTGATATAGTGCATACTGCCAGCACATCTGGAAGACAGTTATTCTCTAATTACCCGAGAGACAGAAGAGAAAACTGGCAGCTTTGCTGCTATTATAAATCCCATCACTTCTAAAGGAGTTAATGGCTGCCCAGCTAATCAGTCTTTGTTATCTTGTAACATTCAGAGACAAAATAAAGGCCATAAAAATAAAAAGCAAAGAAAACTCACTGGTCTGTTACATTAAAATGTGTGGGTTTGTCTTTCCAATGCAATCCCAACATATCTGTCTTACAGTGTTTAATTTGGTTTTAAAATGTGCAAGCATTTAGTTGTTTGGATGAAAATTTGTTCTGTAGATGGAATGGCTGTTGTAGTTACTAACTTACCATCTTTCATCTCATCTTTTGAGCTGTGTGCTCTGACCTATGTTTAAAATGGTTCTATCAGTTTTACCACCAGCTGCAGAGCAGGTTTGCCTGTAACAAGCTTGTTTCTTTTATTCTAAATTTGACTGTCAAAGAAAAGAGAACATCACATGTGAAACCCCAGAGTATTTGTCTCCCTTTTCTTTGAAGGCAAGAGCCACAAATTACTTACCTGTCAGTAGAACTAAATGAAAAAGAATAAAATTCTATTAGAGTACTCTCACCAGAACAGACAAGGTGAAAGATAAATTTGCTTAATGACATAAGTAACAACCCAATTTGGAAAGGGTCCTGAATATCATAGGGGACATTTTAACATTACCAAAATATTGCCAAAATTCACTAAAAGAATAAGGAGAGAACTTTGTATCCCACAAGAAAATTCGACTTATATCACTTTCTCAATCCTAGAGTGCTTAGGAAGTAAAAAATGTATGGTACTTACTGCACATTCCTCTCTTACTGACAGAGGGAATGACAAATAATGTTAGATGGAGATGATCAGTGGGATTCCCTTCTGAAGGTCATAAAACTGAATTGTGTCTCACCATGTCTGAGACACATTGTATTATCCCATACTTCATCAAATAATCCACTAGTTCTTCTCTTCAGTGTCCACTGAATAGCTTTCTTCAGGGGTCACTATGTCCAGAGCAGTAGTGGGTCACAGTAAAGTTCTAATTATCTATCTGAGGTTTTTTTCTGTATGAAAAAGATCTGATGTAAGTAGATGAGGTCACGTATCCAGAGTTTAAGAAGAAGGAACTGGTTATCTGTTGGAAAACTTCAGTGCAATAATTTAGCTGCAAGCTCATTTTCCTTGGAGTTTAGGATTTTGAACACCCTGCTCCAAACACATGCATTTCAAGTTGTACAGCAATATTGTAATGTTTTGTTATGTATAGAATCTCTTGCTCTGAATTTCACACTCTCAGAGCTCATGGGTGAGCGCAGACCTGTGCTGAAGCATTTGCTGTGGTTCTTATATTGGGATTTTGGGTTTTTTCCCCAACATATTTTAGCTGGCATATAGGGGTCACCTGATTTAAGATGACAGCTATACCTGGCTTGGGCTAAGCATCCCCATCCTACAGCAAGATACTTCTCAGTAATATTGTCTCTGCTCAGATGTAGCAATGACTGCTTTCTTCTGAACGGCCTTGCTGCTCAGTTCTGGTGTCTTCATGGAAAGGTGGGACTGTCAGAGCACAGTGGAACAAAGCATCATGGTTGGGACCACAACAGATCTGCAAGTGCATCTGAGGTTTGTCTCCCCTGTTTGCTCCTCACAGGAGTGGGATGTGAGTAATAGCCTTATGCTGCTCTGAGTCATAGCAGGAAGCTTCATCAAAGCAGAAAACTGCCAGGGTGTTTTCTACTGTGTACCTTGTAATCCCATCTTGTTACTGTCTCGTGGGAAAGCTGGTCTGTGAATAGATGCTTTTAGCTTGTACCCTAAGTGGTAGAAGACAGCTCCAGAATACTCTTCCCAAATAGCTGACTGATTTTCAGTTGATCATAAACATAAAATCAGTTGATACTACCCATCCCCACTCAAAAATATCTAGACAAAATAGTCCAATTGTATTTCTCTCTGCTTTGCTGTCATGGGATACTTTTTTGTTGAATTGTTTCAGGGAACCACATGGGGAGATTTGTCAAACTGCCATTTAGTGAGTGTGGCCAGACAGACTTTGAATGTTCTGCTTTCCATTTTGCAGCATTTTTGAAGTCTCCAAATCAGATTTTTTAACAAGTATTATTTATGGCCAACACATGACAAAAAGAAAGGGTTATGTTATTTGAGTTTGTAGTAGAAAAAAACTTGAGGAGAAAACAAAGAATCTAACATTTCCTATTTGCCTCATGCTTAGATCAGGGACTAGCTAGGTAATTACTTGAAGTCTTAATTCATGGTAAACACTCTCAGTCCCAAAAAGAATGAGAGATTTGTCTTTGGGTTGCGTTAACTGACTTAGGTCAAGAATGATTTTCCCAGATCTGTCTGTCCGAAAATTTCAGAAGTCTCCTCTCACATCCTGGTTTACTAAACTGGGATATTGAATTGAATTCATGAGGCCATTGAATTCTTAATAGTTTACTTTAAATGCCTTCGGGAAGAAGAAACGAAAAAAGTTCCAATTATTTTTTCTTTTCCTTAACCCACACGGTGTTCCTGTAAAGGTTTCACATGGCACACAGTACAAAGAAAAATACTGCAAAAAAATAGATGATTTTTGCATATAATCTGGAATGTCCTTGAGAATTTCAGTTTCTCTCTGTCCTATTTCTGCTGCTATGGTCATTAAAATCAGCATCATGACACCATCCCTGTTTTCCTCAATTATATACTGGTCACAAAATCAGAGGCCAGACTGATCACAGTGGAAGAGGTATCTATGCACTTTAAAAAGTTCCTGCTTGTGCATCTGAATCATGTCCTTTTTGCATTTTCTACAGATTTCAAAAAGAACCATTTCTTTATAGTGTGTTGCTTTTGAGCTTTTTGTTTTGTGGCTTAGTACTATGCAGATACACTCTGAACTATTTTCACACGTTTCTTCAGAAAAAAAATTAGTAGTTCATTTTAGCAGTAGTAAGTAGTTTCTTTTAGATGGTCATCCCCATACAACTTTTTGAATTCTAATACAGCAGAACAGACAGATTTGTTAGTAAGACCCCTGTATTCTCTGCCACTCTAAAATAGCCTTCAGTACTATGCAAAAGGAAGGGAGATGACTGGGAGGGAACTGATAGGATTGGTAATTAAATGGCTGTGCAGAATTCTGTGGCTGTGGATTGATGGTAGAAATGGGTCAGTGACTTGTTGATTTTGGTCAGAAAGCCTCCCTGATTTTATCCCTTCCCTGTGTTTTCCTCCTCAGAAAGCAGTAGAACAGCCATTTAGTTGTGCCACCTGAGAGATGGCTGAGGGAACTGATCCTGCTTTAGCAAGACATAAATAATAAATAAGTACAGTAGCTCTCTTCTTCCTCTTACCAGCCAAAATAATTTATTATAAGGCTTTAAATCTGATTCCACAAACAAATATTCTTGTATTCTGGCACCAGCTGTGCACTGAGGTAGAGGGCACAAATAAATGGTTGGAGCCAGGAGCACCTAAAACTAGTTTTGTTGCCAAGGGCATCTTAACATGAAAACACAGCCCTGGAATAATATTAGGAACAGAAATATTTATACTCTCTGCAGGGAGCTGGATCTGTTTTCTCTTGTGTTTGGTTAATGTAAATTTAAAAATAAAAAAATGTATGAAACCATCAATGATTGTCTCCATTTGAAACTAATCAGAAAGAAAAGAAAACATGATTTCATCACAATTCTTGCAGATTGGAGGCTTGAATCCTGAAGTTATTTTTTTTCTCAGTCTTCATGTTTGTTAGGGCTTTTCATTTGAATATTTAAGATTTTAACAGCTGAAGCAGGTATTTGCTGTGTTAAGATTTTTGTGCTTTGCACCCTTTCCAAGGTGACCACTGATCATATAAGAACTGTGGAGCAAGAGCAAGTGAACATAACTTATTTAATGTAAATTTCCTTTCTGTAAGAAGGTCACGGCATCCAATATTTGTGACACTAAGTATTACATCTTTTTGGCACCTGCTCTGAGAGTAGAGTAAAACCTTTTATCAGGTATTATCTCTAGGAATCACAATATTATCAGATCTGACCAGATTGTCAAAAGAAAAAAAAAAAAAGTACTGATGTGGTTTTTGCAGATAGTTTGCTTTTAGAAGATTTACTTCTTGCCATCATGGATGCTTTAAGGATTCAATATATTTTCCTCAGAGATATCATTTTAATCCACAGATGTTTATACTCAGGCTACATAAAAGGAGCATTATTGACCAGTCAAAGGAATCGAATTTTGACTCCTTTCTTCATATTTTCCACGAGGAAAGGAAAGAACTTCCAATGAAATGCTAGATCATGTTTTCTAGAAATGATTCTCTGTCTTGCTGTCTTTCACCTCATGAAGGCTTCAAAAGGGGCAGAGAGTGAATCACACTCAGTACTTGAAATGAAGCTGAAATTTCTCATCCATATTGTGAGACTGAGCCCTCATTTAGAATTCATCCTTTCTGGCCATATTTCTGGATTCATGAGCCCTTAGTATTACCTCTGGTTTCCAGCACAACACTTGTGAAGGCTAACTATTATCTCTTTTATTCATATGATCCAACAATTGCTTGTAGGAAAATGTCCTACAAAGGTGGCATTTCAGTGTAGATATTAAGAGTACGAGATTAATAAAAGAAACTTCAATGGTTTCTTTTTACTCAGATATTCTGCTCCAGATTTCATACGAGAGCACGGTTAGATTCCAGACTCAAAATCCTTAAAGAGTCAGTGAAAACATTTAAAATTAATATGATATATTAATGTATTAGAAATGGCTAAATAAAGACCAGAAATGGCAAAGGAAATTGATTGGTTTTTTCTGAAATGTGTTTTCTGTAATAGCCATATTGTCTTTCCCGCTCAAGTGTCCAGTGAAATTGGTAGAGTGTAGCTATGTTATTAGCAGTAAAACACTGGAGCAAATTCAGAGTGATACTTCTTTCCTCACGTTCTGATATTCAGTGTTTTCTTAGCTAAAGAATTAATTAGTAATGTCATGAATGCTACTCTCTTGTAAGCACTTCCTCTTTTGAGTTTGTCTACATTTACATGTGGTACTTATTGCTAGAGCAGTAAGTTCCACAAAACTATTTTTAAGGATATGAAGAGGACTTCCTTTATTATTTAATTTACTGAAAAAAAATTTCTCTCATGCTGCTAGTTTTTTGCATCATGAAACAGTGAGCACTTATTCCACGTCCATCTTTTCTGTGGTAGCCATGATTTTATGTACTTGCACAATCTCCACAGGCATGCGTTTTCCAGACTGAGGCATTTCCATTGTTTTAGTCTATCCCATTTCAGAATCTGTTATATACTTTTGGTATCTATTCTTTCCCTTCTCCATATGTTTCTACTGCACCATGTCTGTTCTGAGTAGCAGTAACCCTGGTTCCAAAAGCTATGTTGATATTTCACAATTTTACAATACTTATTCCTTTCCTATTCACTCTGGTTTTTCTTTTCTTTTCTACTGGTTTGGGTGGTATTGCAGCCAGGCTTACTGCTCTGTATTTCCACAGTCCATATCCAGTCTCTTGAGAGAACATTTTTTTGTCACATTTCCTACTTTTTGCACTAGTAATGGGGCCAGTTTAAAGGCTAATTCATTCACTTTACTTAATCTTTGGAATTTGCATTTGGGTTATTCATCTCTTGTATAACTGCTGTTGTGTTGTAGTAATCTTTTATTATTCATTTTATTGATTATTTTCCAGAGCCTCTTTTACTAATGCTTTCACTGAGACAGCTACTTATTTGATGCCAGGGAAAACCCAACCAAAACCAAAACAGTGGTTTGGATGTCACTCAAGCTCCTTGGTAGACTGATGCAAAGAATTAATTTAATTGCTTGTTTTATTTTTTCTCTTACAGCCTTAATGTTCTTTAAACATTTCTTTCACATGCTGATAATCTTCTGGCCCTGCAGGCCCCCCTGGCACTGGATATTCTTATTTTTCATTATTTTTATGTTGCAAAATGTTCTTTGGCCTGACTTAAAATTTTACATTTAACATGTTAAAGTTTATGATCATCTCCGTTTTCTTTAGCTGGATACAGCTTTCACTTTTTAAAGAATGCATTGTAAAAATTATTTCTGCCAGTTTCTGATTGTTAAAAAACCAGCTTTCTTTCGGTCCATCATGTGTGATATATATTCAAACTTACATTTTATGATAGTGTTTGTAAAAATTAAAATCATGCTTTAAAAGACTTTAAACAGCTCCATTTAATTTCAGTTTACTAGTTTAAATACTTGCATATATAGCTGATCTCTTTGAAGTGAATGCTACTGCATTAATGTTTTAATTTATTAACCTCAATTATCTTGTTTCTTCATTAAAACACCATAGTATCACCTCCTATGTAGTTTTTTTCATTTCTATACTAGAATGTACTCAACTAATTATTTTTAACAGAATTTCCAAGTTGCCTAACATGCCAGTGTCCTCATTTGTAATGACTTAATTAATCTGAATTATTTTCTAATGCCTGACTGCTGTCTCTACTGTGTATCTTTTCTTAATACCTATCACTTCAGCAGCGTCATGTTGAGAGTCTGTGTTTTGTTAAAAAACAAAAAGTCAGTATTATTTTTTACCAAGTAGAGAAATTGCCTGTGACAGCTAAATGTGCATCTTTTCCTCTTTCCACTGAGACATTGGAAACCCATCAGAGATCATTGCTCAACTATCTCCTTTTCAGATAACTTGTGATACTGTTTGCTCACAGAAAGAGTTCCAGTTCCTTAAAATCCAAACAGATTCACTATCCTTTCCCATCTCTTTTTTTGCGTTTTACTGAAGACCTAAATCCCACATCTGTGTTTCTGCTTTTACTTCTATTACCTTTGATGCACCCTTAAAAGAAATACAATTCCTGCTCATAGGAAATGCAGATTGAATACATGGAGATTTCCTGACCTGGGCACACCGAGATCTAAGGGAGAAACCTAGTTCCTGATTTTATTCTGGCATTTATATATCATCCAATTAATTACCTCAATATCATTAAGCTAAAACTACAGCAAACAGGAGTTTTGGGAAGATGTGAGACTAATTTGGAGCAAGGTATAACTCCACAGGCATGAATTCCTCTCTTCAGATATGGACACAGGTGGAGGAAGGAATCTTTGAAAAATAAAGGTATATAAACACTAATGAAATAATTTAGCACTAAATAAGCATGCAAATACATGCTTAGTTTCTGAACTGTTTCAAAGAATGCCAAAGGAAGCTCTGACACATTTTTGGCATTTAATCTTCCTCCTTTGTATCCTATGAAAATTAGTAGGATTTGCTGACCAAGCTAAGCCAAGGCAAGTCTTCTCCCCCCTTGCTGCTGTACTTTCTGTGTCTCATAAACAGCCAAAACTCTCAACATTTGGTCAACAAGCAAAACTGTTATGTAGGCAGGAACAGGTTACCTGTACATTATCTCGACTTGTTTGCTAAAAATACTCCTAATTGCAGTGAATTTTGTTATATGAATATATACTCATTTATCTTACTGGATAATTTCAGCAAACTCATCAAAAGGTAACATTTTGCCTTCATTAGTTGAGAGAAGCTATACATAGCATCTCTTCTAATTTGGAACAGTTGTGATATTTTTTCCTCTTTTTTTTTATTCCCCAAGAAAGGTTTTTGTCATTTCTAATTACTTTGTTATTGTGGGGTTTGTTGTTGTTGTTGTTGTTGGATTTTTTTGTTTTAGATGGTCACTATTTTGTTTATGCGCTCGGTGGTAACATTCTCAACCTAGAAGAAACAAATACCAAAATGTCAGCTTCCTTGTGTGAACATTCCCTCATAATATATATGTTGCATATAAAATCTTCTTTTTCAGGTCTTGAAATTTCGAATTCGCATGAATCAACACAATGTTTTGCTTTCCAGATGACAAAAACCACATTATAAAAGACTGAAACTGTAATTTATGCTGGGGTTTGTTTTCACTGTGGATATTTTCTAAGATTAATTTTTGTCAATTTATATTTTAAGAAGATGCACAATTTTTTTTTCTGTAATTTTCTCCAGAACTTTAAAGTAGCCACATTTCTAGTCACTTTTAAGTATTAGCACTATCATTGTTCAAATGATCTATATTAGTTATCTATCAGCACTATCTGCACTTTGGATGTGAAGTTAGGAAAATATCCATGAAAATTAATAAGGTGATTCCATTAAAAAAAAAACAAACAAACAAACAAAAAAAAACCCAAAAAACCAACCAGCTTTTATCTTACTGTTTTCCAATCTATTTTTTATCACCTTCATTTCACTGGAAAGAGGTTTAAACCATCTATAGGATTCTCTTTCAGGTTATTTTGTATAGAACCAGTGTATGAATACCAACTTTCGCCATTAAATACAGTAACAGTAATGAGGTACTGTTTTACTGTTTTCTCATGAGCTGTCAGCTCACAACTGTTTTATTCTATGTGTTATTACTGATATTTTTCAGGTTGGTATTTTTAATGGAAATTTGTGACTGGTCACTCATGCTTGTCCTTAACTTTAGCAGTTAGTAATGAAAACTTTCTCAATCAATTCACAAACTGCAGTTTTGCTGATGGTGCTGATTTCGTGCTATGAATTTCTGCCAACACTAAGCTTGTGAAGCCCTAAGCTAATTGACTTTCCAATTTCACAACTGAAGTAATATTGTGCCAAATTTCTTGGAACATTATTTTATAGAAGTTCATGCACGAAACTGACCCACATGAGTTGTTTGCCATCTGTTAATAAAACCAGAGCAAACAAACCACAAACCAGAAGTAAAAGAACTTTACAATATCCTTCATGCAGAAGTTGACAAGTTGGCATGCAAGAACACCATAAAAGCTTACAATCAGAATCACACTTTTAATGACACTGTTTTCTAACAAAGAAAGAAAAATCTTTAGTAATGGTTATAGAATAAAATATGCTAGGGTATTCTTCCTGCTGCACAAACACCTTTTCTTGTCTCCTCACCAAATCAAGTAAGTCCTGGGGCTTTGTTTCATGGAAGACATTCTACACATCCACAATGGTTACAGTGGGTGTAGCAAAGTTTTACGAACAGTATTTTCAGCTGGCATAAAAATAGAAAATGCAGAGATATAATATTTTATCTGTCAGAAACATAAATGCAAATTTTGGTGGTTTTTTTTAATTTAAGTGGTATAGTCTGCTGAAGAAGAATTTGCCACACAGGCAGTCTTTCAATTTTAATGTGCATAGTAACATCTACAATACAGTGATAATTAATAACAAAAATGAGAATCAGATTATTTGCTTTGTTTTCCTGTAAGAAATATCCTATAGATTCATTTTTACTTTGTCCTTTTTCCTTTGACATTTCCAATAAGCATTTAACACTGTTTTTCTTCTTCTGATTCACAAGGAGATTTTCAAATGTGCCTTGCATCGGATTGTAGCAATTCAGCATACTTGTATACATTTGAGCTTGTGAATTAAGACAAAAACTCCTACTGTAGCATGTTTTTAAAGGCTAGGTCAGGAATTTTTCTAAACAATGGAAAAATGGCATTTCAGCTCTGGCCTCTGCAGTGAAATGCCAAATTTTAGAGTTAGTTTCATTGGCTTTCCCTTGAGGGGCTTAGATTGCTCAGACTGGTTTCCAAAATATGCTGACTGAGGAGTGGCCATAAGGGCTCAGAATAGAAAATTGTAGCATAAGAATAATCTTTCTTTGTCAATTAAAGGGTTATTCAGAAACATAGCTTAACAATTTCTAGTTGGGAAAAGCATTTAAAATCCTTTCAAAAAAAAAATCAGTCTTTTCTCTTTTAAAAAAGTCTATAGCTAGATTTTCTGTTACAGTATCCTGAAGACAACATTTCTTTGAAGATCCAGTTGTGGATATCCTGTATCATAGGTGTGCCAACATCTACTCAATCAAATTCAAGGATAGGAAAGAACAGTTCCTATATTTTGCTCTTGCTTAATTATAAGCAAGAAAAAGTTGTACTTCTATCCATAGTGTTGTTACTTTGTGGAAACTGGAATGGGCCTTGAGGGTTTGTCTTGCCTGTGTCCAGTGACTCTGTAGGATCAGGCATTCCAAGGAATTCCCTAACGTTTCTCTAACTTGTTTAGAAACAGACTTTTAGTCACTGTATTTTAGAACTTTGTGATCAGTTTATTTCTTTTAGGACTGGATGGCCTACAGGATTTTTTAGGTCACAGATGTAGATGTATGTATTCATTGCATTCAAGTTTTTCTGTTGGAAACTAAGAACTTACTTGGATCTGCTTTTAGTGATATTTTTTTTTAAAAGATGGTATGTTTTTGTTCACTTATATTGATGTTGCTGATGGCCTTTTCTTTTGTTTGTTATGGTGTGATGTTACCTTTCCTTCCAGTTTGTTTTTAAAAGATGTATGAATAGATTTGTAAGATGAGGCAGTGTCCGGAATGATATTTTATTTTTTGATGTCAGAAGAATTAATAAACAAAGCCATTTACCTACAGAAAAGTGATAAAGGATTGTCACGGACTTTCAGTTGAGAATGCATAGTATGCACAATGGTATTCCTTAGTGACTCAAAAGGCAGGCTAGTCAGTGGAGAAATGTACTTCGGCATGTTTCCAATCTCTCCTTTCAATGTCATTGCCTTCAGTCTTGTTAAATTCTGCAAAAGGTAACATTTAGCACAAGAAGGCATTTGAAGAAAAGATAAATGACTGCAGAAAATAAGATGTTGTTTCTTTTGGATTGTCATGGACACAAAACTCAGCCACCATTTTTGTCAGAACTTGTGCTACAAACCTTGACTAAATACAACGCCTGAATTTTCGTTTTGTTTTAATGTCCTTTCAAGACTTCTGCCAAGAGCAGAGAAGCAGCTGCTTGGGATTGACCCAGTTTATAAATACAAGGTGTGTTACGGGTCATAAGAATAAAAAGTGCATCTAGCTCTGTCGTTTTTCTCTAGCAGTGCCCATAAGCTGATATGCAGTGAGCAGGAAAAGCAAAACAAATTTTTATGTTTCACAACTGGTGTCCCAGCTTCCAGTGGTTTCTCACTCATGAGCTTTCCATGCTTTCTCTGCTTGGTGTTTCTTAACAGATCCCTCTTCCAGTGCCTGTTCAGCCTTTCCTTGAATCCACTGCTATATTTGCATCTGCAATACTCTTTGCCAAAAATACATCCATGGCTTCCTACCCACTGCCAAACAAACCATCTCTTGTGACTGGTTTGAATCTGACTTTTGCTGTCTTCTTCTCCTACCCTCAGTTCCTCTATTGGAAGAGTTGGTTAGTAATTTACCCCCAGCTCTCCCACACCACATTGGTTTTTGCTTTCAGACATCTGTACTTCATTTACCTTCTCTGCTGGCCTCTAAACTCCTTCTCCAGGCTGAAGAGGCCTTGTTGCTCTTCTGACATGAGCTGTTTCATTCTTTTGTGATAGGACCTGTTTCCTCTCTGACCCCTCCTATTCTCTCTCTTTGAGAGGAATGAAAGTTGGTGTGAGCTCAAGCATGGGTAAATCATGGTCATAGTGGCACAAAAATGCTCTCCATTTTTCTCTGTTGCTTTTGTGACCAACTTTAGCACTTGATTTACCCTTCTGACAGCCACTGAGGACTGAGCAGATGTTTTTAGAGAACTGTCTATACTGTGCTGAGACTTAAAGCCCCTCTTTTCCTAAAATAGATGGTCCTGGTTCCCAGACTTGTGTTAACTGATGTGTTTCTGTGCTGCAATTTCCCCCTGTTTCCTTAATAATAACCATCAAAAGTCTTTTGGAAACCAAAATATGTATTAAAAATTAATTTAATATGGACAATGGTACTTAGGTAAATTGCCCTTGTATTTTAGTGTGTATGTTGTCTTTTCCCTGTATCATAATGTGAAGTAACAGTATATGCTCTTTAGTCATGCACCTTGTTTCTTCTGAAATGCGGCTTCATTACTGGGACATTAAAATGCATTAACGACATGAGCTATATACCTATATCAAAGTTCAAACTTCTTATCTTAATTAGTACTGGAAGAAATTGGCAGAAAACTTTACAATTCAGATAAATCTTTCTATCCTTTTTAAAGAGAATGGGTTGCTACTTTCATCCTCTAAGATCAATGAATTAAATATGGGTTCAGTATAAATTTTGTGCCCTCCTAATCGGAAGATCTTCTTCTGTTGCATAAGAAAGTAATGCAAATTCAGTGTCTCAGGTAAAGATAGTAACCATAAATCTATGGTTTAGATATGTAGAATATTCTTATTTTCCCTAAATGAGGATATAATGAATTAATACTCAACTATAACAAATGTTACAGTTGAGTGTTGAGAGTTTATTTCTGTTAAACAATAGCAATACTGCTAAAAAATATTTTTAAAATTTCGGTGATGATACATGTATGTAGCTTCTGATGAAGTATTAACTTTCTTTCATTAAGCTGTTCTTGCAAAACTCAGTGTTTGAATTTAGCCTCTCTGCTTTTGGAGCGTCCAGATTTACTAATGAGGGTCTTGCTTGGTCCATAGTAAATTACAGCTATAGGGAGCTAAATTAGATAAGGACTTTTTTAACATAAGTCCTCTGAAATACATGATGCAGAAATTTTTTTATTCTGTTTTATATCTGCAAAAGGATTTGTGATTATGTTAAAAAATGGCACCTTTTCTGTAAGTTCTTTGGGGTTTTCGGGTTTTTTTGAGTAAACATTTAAACAAGGGAACAGTTAAAAAATAATAAAGTCCTAGATGTCACTACTGAAAATAGGAGTACATAGGACATTGTAGAGGACTTGAGATGCAGAATGGATTACCTCACCTGAAGAAAATATGGTGGAATGAGTCACTTGGCTTGTCTCTCTTGGAATTCAGGATGTTTCTTCCTTGTCATCTCAGAAATTAGCTCAACAAAAATTGCAGCAGTTTTCTTAAATCAAATCCTCAAAAAAAGGGTTTTTATTTGTGGAAGTGTTTACATGGTCAGGGTCTGGAATAGAAAATAGAAGACAGAAAGCCACTCTACACATAGAGGAAACAAGAACAGAATAAGATACCAGAGGGATGGCAGGGTAACTTAAAAAAGTTCTATTTGTATATTGGTCTACTGTGTACTCTTTTCTTCAGATAAAAAAAGGAAAGACTTTTCCCCCCCAAACAGAAATGGTTTTGATAAGAGAAATAATATACAGGAATGTACATATTCAGCCAGCTAATAATTGTTATATGAAATATCTATGTAATTCCATTAAAAATTCCCTGCACTCCCAAATTCGCTATTGCAATTCAAAATTCAAATTCAGGTGCTGATGCCTACACATGAGAATATGTATTTTATGTATAAATAAAGGAATTTGGTCCCTATTTCTATTGTTCAGTGAAGCATAAGCAGCAGCAATTGTGCTCTCAAGAAAGATAAAAAGGGTAAAATCCTATGTACCTTTAAAATAATTGGCTTTGTGTTTGTGCATGCACAGCAGCCAAGGACTTAATGAAAACTTTAAAATCCTTCATTCATACAGCCTCATAGAGTGTAAACAACCAGGTAGAAGACTTTGATAGACTGCCTCATTATAGTGGTGCCTGTGCCATTTAATCACAAAGCAGACGGCAAGCCAGTGGCCTCTTACAATGTAGAATGTAATTTTTCTATTTGAAAACTATTTTGCACAAGCCAAACTCAATTGCTTTAAAAATAAAAGCTGAAACACCTATTCCAACCTACTTATATTGGCTCGCACATATTTCCTTACAAGTCAGGATGGATATGCCTGGTTGATACTCAGAGCTGTCAAAATATTAGCATACAACACTAAGTTTATTTATTAAAAAAATTACCTTTGACTACGGAAGTTCTTCATAATTTCTCACTCTTTCCTTTTCTTTTTCATTTTGTCATAATGAGCGTTAACAAAATGTGCATCTTTGGTGCAGCTGTTGGAATTTCTTTGTAATTTTCCTAGAAGTCTGTATTTTTTCAAAATACAGGCCAAAATTCAGGTAAAAATGTGTTAGAATCAGATACAATTTAAAATCCTATATTAAAAGCATCTGGGGTTTGATTCCTTACAAACAGTTTTATCACCTGCATTTTAAGAATGAAGTCTATCTGAAGATGTTAGTCAAATCCATTGTGTAATTCTGTCTTATCATAGGCTTAAGTTTTTTCTTCTCAATCTTCATTTTAAAGTACCTCATTTATAGCAATATTTGAATATTTGCTAACTACTAAATAATTTGTGTTTTCCTAATCATGAATGTGCTCTATCTTAATTATAATACTTCATCTTACCAGTATAATTAAACTGTAAGAAAATATGTAATTAAACCTTCCCTGATGGAATACAGTCTGTAATTGTCCTGGTTTAGCACCAGCCAGCAGCTAAGCCACACACAACCACACAGACACTTTTCTGGTGGGACTGGGGAGAGAATCAGAAGGGTAAAAGTGCAGAAATCCGTGGATTGAGACAAAAACAATTTAATAGGCAAAGCAAAAGCTGTGAGGGCAAGCAAACCAAAACAAGCAATTAATTCACAGCTTCCCATGGGTGGGCAGGTGTTCAGTCATCCCCAGGAAACCAGGGCCCCATAGCACATAGTGGTAACTGGGGAAGGCAGACACTCCAAACATCTCCCTGTTCCTCCTTCTTCCCCCAGCTCTATGTTCTGAGCATGCCACCATATGGTCTGGAATGTCCCTTGGGTCAGTTGGGGTCACCTGTCCTGGCTGTGTCCTCTCCCAACTCCTTGTGCACCCCAGCTGCCTCACTGATAGGATGGGGTGAGGAACAGAAGAAGCCGTGACTCTGTGTAAGTGAAGCTCAACAGTAATGAAAACATGCCTGGGTTATCAACTGTTTGAGGCACAAATCCAAAACACAGCCCCATACCAGTGACTGTGAAGATTAGCTCTATCCCAGTCAAAACCAGCACAGTAATATAATACTCATTAGACAGAACCTCTCATTAAGTTACACACAATTTTGTTAGTAGTGTAAGCGAGTGTCTTTTATATATTTTGTTATCTTTTGCTTTTTTTATTAAGAGGAATGTAAATACTGGGCTACAATGACTACAAAGCCTGTTAAGCATAAATAACTTTATACAAATATGTGCAGTTCTTCAGACCAAGAGTGGAATTCTGTTTTATGAAGAACTGTAATGAAAGTCTGTGCAAGAATTTATATTCCAAACAGCTTGTCAAAGTGAGACCAAAGAGTCTTGAACTGTCAGCTTTCTGCATAGAGCTGGATTCTGCCCTACAATTACAGCAGCTTGAAGCATGAATTATTTCTTCCATGACATTTTCTTGCATTTTAGGTGAAAGTTTGAATCAGCAGATATTTGCACAGCTCTAGCTGCTTTTTGCAGTCAATCTCACTGAAGATAAGTGGAGCCTGCTTATGTCTGTCAAGAGATTCTGTATGCAAATGTATGTATATGAGAAGAATGAGGTAGCTAGATAGACTGCATGATGATATCGACAGGGACCTTTTCTATGGCTACCTGAGTTCCATTGTCTGAGGTGAAATAGGAAATATAGATACTTTTTCAGGTATTGAAACTGTTCAACATTATTAACTTGATTTTTAATATATTACTGTGTGTCAAAGGGAAGCAGAAAAATACACGGCAGAAGCCCTTTATGCAGCTACAGCAGGAGAAAGAGTGTCTGTGAACACACAGTGCTGTTGGTGAGATAAACCTTCTGCTGTAAAGGTGACGTGTGAAATAGGCAGAAGCTACTTCAGGTCAGAGGAAATCAAATTGCTTAAGTAATCAAGTTGCCATCTCTACTTTTCATTTTGACTAATTAGATGCCTAACTAACAGCCACTACAGTTTACATAGTCATTTTTCCTTGATGTTGTCTTTGTTTTTGCTGATTCTTTAAAAAAGATGCCTAGTGAACTATAAATCTATGTATTCTTGCATAAGGCTTGTCTGTTGTGAATAGATACTCAATATTTTTGTTTCATCTGGACCTAAGCTTCATAGAACAGAGTAAGTCGTTTCAAATTCAGGAAGTCAACAGCTCCTTTGCTGTATTTTACTTTCTACATATATACACAATTGTTTTTATTATGTGCATTTTGTATTAATTATATTTTAAAGATATATAGGAAACATGGTGCCAGTTTCTGGACTGGACTCTCACAGAACTTGGCACAGTCATTCTTTGTCCTGTCCTGAAAAATCTGCATTTTTCAGTTTTCAGTGAAGAGATTTGTGGTTTGTGTCATGATAAACCAGAGTCCTAATAGTTGTCATTTATCATCCAAAGAGGAACATGGATTTGAAGAACAAGATGATTCCCATTAATGCTTCAGAAAAATGAAGCTTGGCTTTTCCTTCCTTTTCTTTAAAAAAGCAAACTCATAAACTCTGTGGACTAAAACTCTTAGAGGGTCAACCTTTCTTGGAGGGTTTCAGTGTATCTCTGCCTATGAACAATAAGGTCTTGATTGTGTTCTTCTGGAATAAATGGAAGGTTTCCCATTGATTTAAATGCAGATCATGCAAAAGTAAAAAGAACATCTTTATGCAAGAACCAAAGAAAAACTACCGAATAGTTTAAATGTTTAAAAACTATATGAAGACCCAAGAAGAGCTTCAAATTTAGTACCTGAAAAAAAATTAAGTTTCAAATCTGGCTGGTTTTTTGCTTGTTTATCTTATAAAAGACTACTGAAATTAAATGTTTACATTGAGACATTTATGGAGCTGACAGATACAACTACTAGAGGTCAGCTGTAAAGTTTCTCCTAATATTAGTTTTAAAGAAATACAATTCTTATAGGAATTATGTTCATATAAGAAATTAAAGAATGGCTGTAAATTGATGTTTCTAATTAACAATTTGAATTTAAAAAAATAAACTCAACAAATATTTTATATTGTTTTTGTAAGATGTGGAGAAATACTTAATTTACACTTTTTTCCTTTCCTGTACTTTCTTTCCAAAATTCCCATAATACAAAGTTTAGTTTCACATATAGATACATGTTTGTGGGGGAGTCACATAATGCACAATGTAAGGTTCTGGTCTGTGGAGAAAATGGCAGCAGCCTGAAATACAACTTAAATGATGCAGAAGCAGCTCATCACCACTGATAATTAATTCTAAATCTCTGTGTTTGGAAAGTGAGAGATTTCCAGTTGTTTACTTCAAAACTACCTTTGTGTAACTTCAAAAAACTCCAGTCTTTATCTATTTTGAAACTAAAACACTTTGCTAGTTTGCTCTTTGCATGAGTTAGTGCTTATTTCACAAAACAAAGGTATATCTGCAGTAACTGAGATGACCAAAGGAAGCAAGCCTGTTCACCCAAAGGTTGATGACAAGAGATCTGGATAATTTAATTTGTAATTCTCCTTGTTATTGTCTTCCTTCTTGTAGTGGTTGCCTGCACAGCTGCTTTAAGTGTTACAGAAACTGCAGTAATTTTTGTACATGCCAAAACAGTTCTCGCAGATTCTGAGTAGAGCCATGCTAATTATAGAAACTATATTTTAACTGTTAAAATCCCCCTTTAAGGTAAGAAAATGTAAGCTTTCAGAGTTAAAAAGTTGTATTGCCATTTTAATTCCTTAGGATTTTTAGCTAGGGTGAAATCAGAGATTTAAAGTTTTATGCAGGCATGTAATCATCCATATTCAGTGATTTGGCAGAAGCATGGTGAAAAGTAGAGGTAATTCCACCATCCTATCTCTTCTCGAAGCATGGCTTGGGTAGACCACTTATACCAAATTACGTAAGTGTCTTTGTTGTATTTTTAAAATCTTCTGCATCTTTGCTGACATTGCTTAAAGGTGTGCTAGTTACTGTCAGTAGCTGTAATACTGGACACCTGTGAGCTTGGAATTAGGCAAAGACTACCAATTCATTTTATGTAGGACACTGAACAGGGAGCAGATGGCAATAAGCTTCAGTCAACATCAAGCTGGGGAGGATTCACACCACCAAGTTAGATGTGGAAAACTCAAAATCCCTTGGCTAATCCCATGAGCCAGCCATTCTCCTTAATTATGTCTTTCCATAAGAAGATGTACTTTACGTGTTCCAGTCTCAGCTGAAAGAACAAACATGATTTAATGTACTGACTATAGGATTTTACTAATCTATTTATTAGTTCCCCTTTCAAGGGAAGTTATAATGATGTGTTTTCACTTAAAGCAATTAGAATGTATTTTTAACAGGGGAAATTACTTAGATTATAATTACAGAGCATTATGCTATACTTTTAATGATTTTGCTCTTTAGAAAAATGAACAGTGAGAACCATTTTGCATAAAGTTATTACCTTGCTCTAACAACCTAATACTAACTTCCTTCTCAGGCTGTTGGGTGACCACAGCTGTTGGCCTGTGTCTTAGACTGAAATAAAAAAGAAGAAAATGAATGAACATTTGCAGTTGCATCTGTAGCAACTGAAATATTTGAGTCTTTGTATAGTTTTGAAGCAAAACCAAAGCTAATTTTGTGAAGGTTTTACTGCTGTTTTTTATATTTATAGTTCCCAGTGTTGCATGTTTTAAAATGGAAAATTAAATCTAGTGCTATAGCAGCAACAAATCTATGAGACAGTAAAAGCAAGCATGCCTTCTTCTATATGTTCAGCAGACAGCAAAGATAAAATAAAAGGTAGGACAAATGCAATTCTACTCCTTTTCCAGGGAGAAATTATGTGACACATGGACTTGGCAAAGAGTTGGTTTAGTCTCATGAGAAAAGTGGGCAATCACAAAATAGTAGGTATGGGGCGTGGCAGGTAGGTCTTCAGCCTCATGCATCCACTGGTTTGCATGCATTGTGTGGTGGGGGAAGTGGCAGGTGCTGTGGAGTCTGGACCAGTACCACAAGAAAATTTCATCCCTTTTCTTCTCAGCTGCAATGTAGACTCTTCTCTAAGAAGGCTATTTGGCTGAGCAGGTTTTGCAATGTTTGTTCTCAAAGTACATTAAGGAAGCTGTATACATTTTCCTAACCCTGAATCTTTCAGCTGGCATAGAAATTACTGAAATAATTGATAGTCGATAAAAGAGAAGTCTCACATTAGTGAGGTTATCTCAATCAATCCTCTGTACAGAGATCTAACTGAAAAATGAGCTATTATTCTTCTCTTTAATTCTCCTAAATTACCTCACATCAACAAACCTTGCTAGATCCCCTCCTGTGGAAGGTAATTTTCTGAAAGCATGCAAATAAAAAGCAGAAATGGCACTGTGTTGTAAAAGTGAGACAGAATACAAAAAGGTTAGAGATTACGGATTTACAGACAAATGGTTGGAAACACTAGTCCTTTGACAGTATTGCAGTAATCTCTTAGGTAAATACTTGCACTTTTTAGACGTTTCACTGCACAGTGTACATTAATAAAGGGTGCTTTGGTGAGTTGGGCAGTCTGAAAGGAGGGAGGTTCTGAGCTCTGGGTATTTCAATTAAGAGAGTGGAGACAGCTGCTCATTGTTTTCCTGGGCAGGAAATGCATTGGAAGTGAGTGGGCGTGAGCTGGTAAAATTTGGACCTTGAATGCATACCTGAAATATGGGCCTGAGTGCAATGAGAACAAAAGTAATGGGATTGAACAAGTTCATAGTACTGCATTGAAACTGGAAGAAGTAGGAGACTGAGATGGTAAGAAGAAGGTAGGGCTCAGCAGGTAAGGGGATAGGAAGGGTGCAGTAAACAAGTGGATTCATAACACAGCTCAGATCTCTTGCAGACATGTTTCTGGTAAGTTGAAAATAAAGCTTAGCTTCACATATGGTTTTTGTTGAGGTTCCGTCACTATCAGATAAAACATGGGTTGTAAATTATGACCTACCTGCATCTCAAAATACTTTCAGCCATCATACCAGTTCTCTTTTTCTCCACACAGATAAATATTTCTCTTTTAAGATACCAGACACTGTGAACCAAAGCAACTAAGCAGGAGTTTGTGTGATACATAGTACAGGAAGATGATCCATGTTGTTCACTGACAGAAATATCTTAATTTGATTATAAACCCATCTTGTAACATAGGGCTTTCCTTTAGTCACAGCAGTTTATTAAATCCTCTAGGTGTGGGATGGCTGTCTGTTTAAGATGAACTGGCTGGGTGCCACTAGAAGCATTTGGTTCTTGTAAAAGTCTATCAAGACTCGACGTTTTTGTTGTGAATCCCTGAAAGGGTTACAGGATTTGAGAAAAAAAAATGAAGCTGGCTCTTGTGGTATGTGGGTGAGCTGGAATTTTAAATTCCTTGCTGGAATTTTAAAGATGAGAGTGAAGAACAAGGAAAGCTTGGAGGTTTGTTGGAGGTTTGATTCAGAGCAGTTCTGTCAAAGATAGGGAGACTCTGTGGAAGACAGAGCATGTGTTCAATGTGTTATTAATTTTTCCTCCTTTTGCTTTTTACTTTGCTATCACAAGGCTGCTATTGTGTAGGCAGCTTGTCAATGTACAGTATATTTGAAATGCTCTGATAGGAGCAGAGTGACTAATTGGCTTGGCTGTATTGAAGGAATAACAGTTTGTAGTCAAATTATTTCTTTTGTCAGCTTTAAGATCTGTTCTGAAAAATATCCTCTGTGGGGAACTCTTGAAAAAAAAGTTTTAAAATTTCCTCAGAGTTATGACTTCTTTCTAAAAAAGACTCTATTAAATTCTTTTTTGTTTGTTTTCTCTTCATGAATTATGATCATTATTAATGTGGTAGCTTTTTTCCAGAGCTTTTTTGTTTATTAACTAATAGTGAAACCTATGCTTCTGTGAATATCAATTTACTATTAGTGTTGTTCAGTAAATAATGAATGTTAGCAGTAGACAAAAAATTTTAAATCAACTTCATGTCTAAAACATAGAGTACATTGTATTCTTCTATCCTCTAAGGGCTTTATATTGAGTACTGCTGCTGTAAGGCATGTGAAGAGCTCATCCATTATTTAGATAATTTGTGTTTTGATACAAAGGATATAAGAAATGTGAATGGGCATTAAAATCAAGCATCTATTTTGAAGTATTCATCCATTCACTGTTTGAGATCTACTGGAAGTTAACTAAAGAACTTTGGTGTTAAGATTGATTTAAAAAAAGCAAAAAAAAACCCCAAACAACCCAAACCACAACAAAAAAGGCAAGGACTTGTTGGTTTCTTTCTATGTATTCATGTTAGTATTCTAGCTGAAGATATTTTGATCCTCTTTAAGAGGATACCTGAAACTAGCTCCATGAGTTTGAGTGCTTGGCAAACATTTCCTCAGCCTTGCTTTTCTCTCAGCTTTCAGTAAGAGTAGAAGCCATGACCGTGCTTGGTAAAATGGTGTGTTGTTATGTAAATAGATGTGACACCACCAGTTTATGCTTCATTGCTAGATCAAATGTGAAGATATAAATGAGGTAGAAATCTCTAGGATACTGTTTCTATATAAGGAAAAAATTTAAATACACCAAATATTAATTATTAGTTAATTGAGGTGTTTTTAATATGTCATGACATTCAGATTTTTTTTTTTTTTCTATAGCTAATCCATAAAGCACTTGTCTAAATTTTGAGAGCTTCAGGTTCTGTGCCTGATTCAAACTGGTTGGGCACAAACCTGTTTCAACCCAGGAATAAGGGCGCTCAACAGAGATGTCAAATTACAGCAGAGCTTACATAAATACTCTGTTGTCCTACTGTCCTGGTTTCATCTGGGATAGAGTTAATTTTCTGCCTAGTAGCTGGTACAGTGCTGTGTTTTAGATTTAGAATGAGAGCAATGTTGATAACACACTGATGTTTTGGTTCTTGCTAAGCAGTGTTTACACAACATTAAGGCCTTTGTTCCTCACCCCACCACGCCAGCAAGGAGGGTGGGTGTGCACAAGAGTTTGTAAGAGGTACAACCAGGACAACTGACCCCAACTGACCAGAGGGATATTCCATATTTTATGGCATCATGCTCGGTATATAAACCAGGGATACAGCTGGCTGGGGACCACTGCTCGGAAACTGTGTGGGCATTGGACGGTGGGTGGTGGGTGAGCAATTGCATCCTGCATCACTTGTTTAGTGTATCCTCACTGATTTCTCAAATTGTTGCTTCTGTGTTGTTTTCTCTTCCATTTCTATCCTATTAAAATGTTGTTACCTCAAACCACAAATTTTATTTTTCCCCCCCAATTTTCTCCCCCATCCCTCTGGCAGGGGACAGTGAGTGAGCGAGCAGCTGTGTGGTGTTTAGCTACCTGATGGGTTTAAACCGTGGCACCTGCATTTTCAGTTCTCACGAAACAGGATGATTGTTCTCTAGTAAGGTCTAAGCAAATTCTCTTTACTAAATTCAAGAAATTAACAAGGTAATTGATGAAGGAACTGCCAGCAGTCATGTTCAAGTTTCTGGTTGGGTATCTATGTGTACCTGCAGGGGAAAAGGTTCTGTCAGACATTTGTTTTGCTTGGTTTGAAAGGATTAAGTAAAGAAATTGGTAGGGGGTGGAGGGAGTACAGAAGGGGAGATAAATGTTCATTTCTAAGGCTTTCACACTCTGCTTGTGTTACTGCAATACAGGAAATATCTGTCCCGTGGGTTTGAACAGGATCATTCATGTATGAAATGAGTGATTTTTAGACATTGTCCTCTATTGCCACAAAACCTACTTCTAATACAAAATGTGTCTGGGTCATAACTCTCATCTGAATTTTCCTGAATCATAATGATGATTATGTCACTACTTGGGCAGCTCATTTTTTTGGTGGACAATCATCCTGCCCTTCAGCTGTGAAGCCAGATGTCACTGCCTCCAAATAGGGTCCTTAGCTGACCATCTCACAAGATCACAAGTGTACTTGCACCTCTCTTTCACTTCCATGTTTTAGTCATTGCTGCTTGAATAGGTGCAAATATTCAGGGCCAGAGGTGAAATTCTTGGTCATAAATGAGACAACTGAAATGCCAGCTTTCAAATCACAGCTGCCATTTTCACTGTTAAAATTCCTTTGTTTTCAGTCTTGGACTATCCTAGAGTCTTCTCTGGAGGGTAAGTGCTAATTATTTCATTCTATCTGAAAAATGCTTCTTCAGTGACACAAGATAGAAATTTAGTTCTCATTTCCTTCTAATTCTCAGAAATCAAATTATTTTTTCCAGTTTGTATTTAGTTGTGAATAGTTACTTCCCTGGGGTGTGGTGAATACCACAGCAAAAGAAGCAGGGTAACATGAAAAGAAGGATAGTAACTTTATTTATATATTTACCACTATCATATTTATCTCAAAGAATCTGCTATTGGGAGTTGAAAATGTAATTTTTTTAAAAACTTTTTTATTCTTTCTGGTGAATCTGACTACATGTCAATAGGTTGAAGCAACTTGTTCTGCCTGCCTTCAGCAGTACTTGTAGTTGTTTAGATAAGAAGTGAAAATCTAGTTATTCATCCTAGGTGTCATCACAAAGAAGTTTTTGCCCTGTTCTTCCAGCCAGTATTAATTGCAGGTGACGTGCAGACGAGCAGCTTTTTTGGAATGCTTAGAAGTAAATTCTTTTCTATTTGAGCAGTACTTTACATCTGTGGAATTACACCAGTCTCAGACACTTAGGACTCCTGGGTTAGAAATGAAAATGTCTAAAATACAACAGAAGAACATTTTAAGATCAATGAAATTTCAACAATGTCTCTTGTAGTTTGCAAGGTGTTAAATATGCTTTTGAAATTGTCAGAAAGCACTTGATTTGAGCCTGTGGTCCCTCTAGCATAGGTTGTGATGTAATTTCATGATGGATGCATCAAAACCACTTCTACAACAGTGGCAGGACCTGAAACCTGATGTGGAAAAGAGGAGACAGTTGCCATTACAGAAAAAAAACCCACTTTAATTTAAAACCCTGTATGTTGGCCATATACTATTTCTTCTCTAAAATTTAACAAAATGGTCATACTTAATCTGTGCACACTACTGGTTATCTTAGACTGCTAGTAAAACGTACAAATTCTGAACTTTCCCAGAGACACCTTTGTACAAATGTCTTGATGATATGATCAAAACTTCAGAAACTTGTGAACAAAGATTACATTGTGTAGTGGAAAGTAAAAGCACACGTTTTTATAATAGCATGATCCCAGATCTAGTTATTTCTGTCCCTTCATAATTTCAGAAGAATGGAAACCACCATTCCAGTGTTTGCAGTCTAATTTCTATTCAGCTTTTGTTCAGAGCCTGACATCTGCATGTGTGTTTTGAACTGTGCTGTTTCGGCTGAAGAGACGAGGGCAGACACTTATGCAACTTGGAGGCATAAAGCCTGATAGATTAAAAGAAAATGCATATTCTTACTCTAGACAAAGCAACTCTAATCTTTTCCCTAGAAGTTACTGAACCTTAATTCTGAGATATTGTAATAAATTTTGCCTCTATATAGTGGGATGAACCCATTGTTAAAAGACCCTTGCTTTCACTAAAGTTAACAATACATAAAGTTTTTAGGAAATCCTTTATTTGGAAGGGAGAAAGTTGAGTTTCAGCTCGGAAGGGGAAAGAGCTGCCATCTGTAAATTACTTATTCAAAAATGTGATGAAAGGTTTTATTGCCAAGAAGAGGGTAGCAATATAAAAATGGGGGAGAGGAAGTGGGAAGAGAAGACTAAGGAAGTGGAAAGAGAAAACTAAGGGAAAAGCACACTGTATTAATGCTGTCTAGAGTTTCAAAAGTAGTCCTTGATGGACAATTGGCTTTGCTTGAGAATCCTGCTTCCAGGGTGTACAAGTGGAAGAACCTCTTGTAGGCTCTGTGGACCAGTTTTGCTTCAGCTCATTGAGTTCCAGTTTTAAAGAGAGTAGAGGGCAGAACTGAGAATAAAAAGGCTGTATGTTAAGAGAAGATCTCCATATTGTTTTCTCTCAGAAATTCCTCACAGAGAAAATTGTAACTCTAAAAGGAAATTTGAGCATTTAAGGTTAAATTTAGTCACTAATTCACTTATTCATAGGATCATGGAGATGAGCTAGTCCAACACCCCAGAGTGGGACTGTTAACTACTGGTATGTGATTTTAAAATAATCTCAGCCATCATATCAAGCTTTTGCTGTTCACAGTTTGCAGGAATTCTCTGCAGCAGTAATAAAAAGGACAGTAAAATAGATTTCTTAATGTAAGCACTCTCTTAAAACACATCCACATCTCTTATGGCAGTTCTAAGAAATTCTAATCACCTGTAGCAAAATCGGAGAGTACTGCTCTAGAAATTAGAACTTCAGCCAGCAATGCTTGCAAGTGCTTATATTTTTTAATAGCATAAACTTTGTTTAAATCCTGTGTGCTAATTAATTTTCCCCTTGGAGTGCTTATAAATGAGTTAAATGAGTTAAATTTTGACATCTTCTGTACTTTCATTTTGAGGGTATACATTATCCCCAGTAAAGCTTCTGAGTAAAGGTATACACACACATTGAGACATTTCATCGTGGGTGTATTTTTAGAACAAACACCCACTTGTATAATTGTCTTGGATCTCTGGTGAAGTGGTGCAGTGTTGTTAAAAAGCTCGGTGACAATGAGAATGACACAACATGCACGACCTTAAAGGAATTAAGTATGTGTTGTATTATGTTACTGAATTAGCTTATGGCCACTGAGGGAGGTTTTTTTTTTTTATGGTTTGCCTTGCTTTTCCTGAAAAAACATCAAAGACATACTTCAATAAATTAAACTATTATTTTCTATTTATAGGCATGTGCTAAAGGGAGAGAACTTTTAAATTCTCTTTTAAAACAATCCCATTGTAAAATAGCAGTAAGACTCTTAAAACAAAGCTGAGAACATGGTCTAATCTAAAGTTTGTGCTGGACAAAAAAATTATTAACCAATTAGAAATATTTTAGTTAGTCCTAGGCAAAATTATTTAGTTAGTCCTAGACAGAATTATATGGCTTCAATTTTAATTGGAAGTTATTTGAAGACGTCTAAAACTAAAGATCAAAATAAAAAATATGTGTCCTTCTCACAATTTCTGGACACTGAAGATCACAGAAAGACAAGTTGAATGTAAGTGGACTACTTGGTGAAAACTTTGTCAGGACAATTCTAATGCTTCTAAAGTATTAATACTGCAGTGCCTATAGAAGGAATTTGTCCCAAAGACCAGCTCTAGTATTGATCTGTATAGGTGTATCTTGTGAAAACATTTTTTTCCTAATTTTTCACTATGTTTTGATTGTGCATTTTTTGTTAGCAATGATCAAAAAAGAAAATTCTGAAAAGAAACCAGGAAAATATTTACATAGACCTGTTAAGAGTAATTCTGACCACCCATCTTAATGACAGTAATTTGAAGCCAAACTTGGCTCAGTTTTGTGAAATACACCATTGCTCTCTTTTCTTCTAGTTTCTGCCTGTGATCAATGGGAATATTGCTCTCACTCCCTTTTGAGCAAGCCCTTCATCTGCAAAAGATGTCTGGAAAAGTTTAATACAAATAAGACATGAAAACAACATAGTGAACTCTGCTATTGCTTTCCTCAAAGATCAAGTTTTGAAAAAATAGAAACCCCCGTAAACCTTCTGTCTTCCAATGCTTGTACCATTGAAAACTGCATTTTAATGATGTTTCTGCAGCCTTCAGAAACAAGGATAGGAGCATCAAAAAGATCTACAAAATATTTTAAAGCACATTACACTAAAGCAAGCATTGTAGGATGATGTTTGCTAACGATTAAGAATAGGAATCTTCAGGTGTGTATGTAGAAAGAAACAGACAGGCTCCTCTATGGCATTACACGTGTATCTGGTGGAACATCTCCTGTGAGACAATTGCTAATGCTAATAGTATTCTTTGGTTGCTTTGCTGCTAATAATAAAAGAATAGGGACAGTTCACAAAAAAAAGAATTTCTGTTGTATGCAGCAATAGAAATAGCAGCAGAAACGTAACAGTAGAGAGAGGTAGAAGTCTGTGAACAAGTAAAAAAAAATCACTGTAAATAGGGCTGATCTTCCATTATAAGCCTTCTCCATTTATGTAATATTTTATTAATTTATGAAGTCTTAGCGCTTAAATCTATCATAAACCAAGACTGAACTAATTTAAAGTGATTATTGAAAGATATTTAAAAGTCCAGCCGGGCAGACTTAAGGAGACCATAGGGAAAACAGTAGGAACCAGGGACTTGTTAATTTGAAAGGTAGACGAGCCAAAAGAGGAATTACTTATTGTGTGCTGAGAAGAATAGAGTTGGATCCTTCTAAAGAAAAATAGAACAAAAGCCTCTGCCATCAAAAAGCAAGATGGTACAGCATCCTTGACTGCTGAGTGTCACAGTGGCTGTCTTGCTGTGACCTGATGCTCTGAGTTCACTGGTGAATGCTGCACTGAAGTAATGTGTCTTCACCTGAATGGCTCTCTGCTGATAGATTCCTTTTAATACATGTTAAAAATACAAAAGCTAGTAGTGGAATGTACTAAAACAAGTGATTTTGAGTGAAAGGCAGAAATCTTTTCATGCAGGTGTTAGCTGCAAGAATTAGACTTTGTGCTGGGACAGGGCTCATAAATTAAATCATAAAAACTGTCTCTCCAAAGCACGGTGGCTATGTATTAGCCAGTGAGCACCTATGAAAAAGAATTATGAATGTGAAATGTCCAGTATTTTCTCTCCCTGTGACTCCTCAGAAAGGAAATTATTTTGATCCTAGTGAGCCAGTACCAAAAGAACAAGGAGAAAAACTGTCACACTTCAAATATGTTCTTAGATATAAATTGTGTGATGAGTACAGGAGTAGCAGGCACCTATTGCATGGCTCTCTGCAGCTGAAGGAGGCAGAGTTCACTGACTTGCATATTTTCTCTCATTCATCTATGCCCAACTCTTACCTAACTCTATTTTGGTTCATATGCAAGCTGGGTCATTTAAGTGCATGCTTTAAAGCAAAAAGGAATGTGTAACAATTGCTGCTCTGCAGTGCTGGACTTAGACCTGTCTGTATCAAGGCGAGAGTTTTAATGAGCACATGCAAGGAGTTGCTTGAATTAATTCCTGAGATACTGGAAATATAACTGTGATTTTAGAAACCTATTTATGATATACATCTATTGGAGAATGGCCATAATATGTGTTGATTAACATGCAGAGGCAGAATTTATCTGCTGCTGTCGGCATGTGTTACCTGATATATAGATAATGTAAATATATACCTAATGTAAAACACCTCTCAAACACTGAATTTCTCAGTGAGGATGACTGAGATTTCCAGTGTTCTTTTATTCAATTTTACACTAAAAACTTCCTTGTCTCTCCTCCCTACCCCATCTCCAAATCAGAAACCTTAATTCTAAGGTATTGAAAATCATTTGGGTGTTCTCACCATGGCTTTGTTGTAAATAAAATCAGTCAAGAAGATGCACTTCCTGTGGATTCTTGATGTGTAAGACAGCAACTGTGGTGAGCTAGTCAAAAGCCACCATAGGCATAAATTCTTGAAGATGCTAAGGGTTGGTCATAACACTTTGCTTATTTAACTATTTCTAATACTAAAAAATGTAATAAAGTCATTGGTCTACTCTCTCACAGCATCTGAATTTACAGAATACAGAATTTGGCAAATTTTTTTGTAGTTCATGATTCATAGCATGTTCTTACTCAGAGTGGTTATTAATAAAGGTAATCATTCTATTAAACCTACTGGGTATTTTCCATAAAATCTGCATATTTTGTATTGTAACCATAGTTTTCTGCTGGCTTCTTACATGGAGAGGTTGCTTAACAAGAAAGCTGACTTCCTGTGGTTTGGGAGTTTGCTCATTGCTGTCACTATATAATAAAGCTGTATCTGTAACAAGCTACCTACATTTTCAGTCTTAAACTCTTACTCAGACCTCACAACTAAGATAGAAGTTAATGCTGCAAAGCCAGATGTTGCTTCTGGTAGAATGTGTGAGCACAACAGCATTCCGACCCTGATTCTCTCTTATGTTGGACTACACATTACAACTTCATATCTTGTATCTGAGACCATCTCAGGAGTGGCAGGAAGTAAGAAGGGAGCAACACAACTTTCTACTGTTGTCCTATATGCACTTTTAATACAGCAAATGAGAAAAGGTACTTGTGTTAGCTACTCTTGAACCAATGTGCGAGATATTTGTACCCTGTTATTTGACCAGAAATGCGACAACTTTTTTTTTTCTCTTCTTCCACCCACTCATGCCCTCAGGTGGTCCCCAGAGCACAGAAAATCAATGTGCTTTCTATTTCTAAGCGGCTGATGATACTATAAAAATAAATAGCATCAGTCGGGTAGACTAATAATTTTCTTCTGCCCATGGGAAATAGTTGTAGAAGGACAATCTTAGCTACTACAAGTTCTGGAATGCTGGTGACAATCAGTGGAAGTAGGGGGAGGGATGGGAAAGTTGTTTTGAGAGGGTTTTTTCCTTGTGGGATGACCATAATTCCTTTAATGAAGAAATTCGTGATTGATATATGAGGCCTTGAGTGTTACCAGTTTGGGTCTGAGCCAAAGCACACTAAAGCATGGCTTCTGTGGATTTACCTGAATATATTTTGGGTGAATGTCTCAAACTATTCAGGGCAGATGTTTTGGAGACATATCACAGGTACAGAGCAGGGAATTCAAAATGGTCTTTTGGACTTAGGGAGTTTGGGTTTGGAAACCATCTGCTTTTCCTCTGGTTTATTTCCCTGGGGCCGTAAGAACATGGCTCCTAATTCCCTATAGTAGCAATTTCCCCACAGGACATCCTGTCTGGGAATGTAACATGCCAGCTGCATTTGTGTTCTGAGGGAAGCTATTTCATGCTATTTTTCTTTGAGTAAAAGCTGTCTTTATCTGTTAAAAATTTGCTGTTGCAACAAAAGCTGAACAGAACTGGTGTTGGTAGTTACAAGAGCTAAGGGCTATAGCTTTTTCTTCCAAATCCTCTTAGTTGTGTATAAAATCATTTGTTTTCTCTTGCTTTTCTTACTTTGGATTACGCTTTTATTCGTTACAATATTGATGCATTGTAACAGCAGACTGGTAACGTCTTTAACCAGAGATTTTCAGGAAATATAGTAAAATAAGTAGCACAAGAGTGGTAGAAAGCAAATCATTTATACAAATGAAGCAGCGTTTGAAATACGTGTCTTTCTGTCTGCATTCATCTGAAACTTACAACACCCATAGCAAGTGATGGTTTTTTTGGGTGTTTGGTTTGATTTTTGTTGGTTTTGGGGTTTTTTGGGGTTTTGGGGTTTTTTTTTTACTTCAAGGTAATTCTGTGCATAAATGTTGCAGAAAATTTCAGTGAATTTCTCCATTTTAGTATCAATTTAATTCCTGTGGCAGAGGATTCTTGCTAACTCTGAGCTTTTAATTATTTCCACTTACCGCAAGATGTGAATTCATATTCCTCCCCTTCAGTTAATTTAAAAGTAAGAAGTAATGAAGGTCTTTGGGGCATGCTAGCATCTCTTATAATTCTTGGTCAGGAGGAGATTTAACCTATAGGTTACCGTAATACAGGTGCTCAAATGCCAGAAAAACAGCACTGAAATTAGACATCCTCTGAACATTGTTATTTATATGGTCCTGCTTGAACCCTGCTGCAGACTTTGTTTTGCAGAACACCTTATTTTCTATGTAAGATTAATTTCTCCATGAAGTCGAGTGGCCATGTCATCGTACTTAAAGGGGATTCAAAGCAGAATATCTAACTACAAAAAAAAAAAAGCATGAATTTGGTTTGTAGGAAACCAACACAATTGAGTCATGCAACCTGATATTTCAGAGGTTTATTGAATATGCCATAGATAAATGCCATTTTTAAAATCTGTTCCTGTTCTGTGGTACAGTGTATCAAAATATGTTGGAAGAGCTTTTCTTCTACACTGGCATTTGTATGTTGTTTAGTCTCACTGTATAAACATGATGCATGCACTTAATGCATGCCTGTGTGCCAGGGGGAGTGACCAGGCATTTAACAGAGTCACTTACAGATTACAGTGGTGTACCAGTTTGAAAGCAAGCCAGTTGGAGATCCCAAGTCAGAATTACAATTTAATAGGAAAATTAAGATAAAGGCAATAATACAGAAACACTGGCTTAACCTGACAGAGTCAGGGTACAACCTGACACCCTGCCGGGAAGGGTGGTGGTTGCAGTCCAATTAAGGGATGGCTGCAATCCTCCTGAAGTGATAGATGTGGTTCTGTAGAAGCAGTGATCCTGTAGAAGGGTCTGGTCCTCCTCTGGAGGTCCAGTGGTGGTTTTGTAGCTCTTGTCCTCTGGGAATCCTGTAGGTGAGGCTGGCTGTTGTGTCCCAAACCTCAGATTATATCCAGGTAGCAATGCTTGGTTCCTCCCCCTGGGCGGAGCATCTCACAATGGGATGATGTAATTTTAGGAGCCATGCAGTGAGGCTGGATGGCCCATCAGCAGAGATATCCTTCCAGAGGGAGTTATCAGGGATGTGTCACAGAAGAGATAAAGAATATTACCCCACCTGATTTCAACAGCTGGTGATAGAATACATACTTTTGGTTACATCTTACATTGTAACCTAAGACAAGTGGGCTTTCACCCATTTACATCAGTGTGGCTGGATTTGCAATGTTTCCTAAATATATGCTGAAATACCAAAATGTGTCAAAGAATAAAAGGCTCTGACTTTCCTATTCTACTCTGGGGATCAATTGCTGTTAGAAATTATACACCTACATAAGTATACAGTGGAACTTACAGTCAGCTCTCATTGTATTTTCTTTACAAAGAATGCTTTTGGCTTAGTCCTGTGCTCAGCTCTGTTAAATCCCATTCAAAGCAAAATTTCCACTTATTTATTTTCCACTTTTCAGTCAAAACAACAGCATCCTGAGGACTCTGATGCCTTTGTTAAGATGGGTTTCTCTGCAATAATGTAGAGAAAAGATAGATGATCAGAGGGCTGGAGCACCCTCCTATGAAGACAGGCTGAGAGAGTTAAGGTCATTCCGCCTGAAGGAGAGAAGGCTCTGGGGAGACTCTAGAGAACCTTCCAGTATCTAAAGAGGGCAAGAGGGCCTTCAAGAGAGATGGAACAGGACTTTTTACAAGGGCATGTAATGACAGGGCAAGGGTCAGTGGCTTTTAACTGAAAGAGAGTAGGTTTAGATTAGATATTGGGAAGAAATTCTTTACTGTGAGGATGGTGAGGCATAGAAACAGAAAAGCTGTGGGTGCCCCACCCCTGGAGTGTTCAAGGCCAGGTTGGATGGTGGTTTGAGGAAGCTGGTCTAGTCGGAGGGGTCCCTGCCCCCCATGGGTTGTTTGTGGGGAGTGGGTTGGAACTAGATGATCTTTAAGGCCCCTTCCAACCCAAACTGCTCTATGGTTCCATAATGTGTTAGAAAATCTAGCTGATGTAAACCTGAGGAATAATTTTGGATTCTGAAGATAAATTTGAGCTTGTAACCCTCTAAACTGGAGCTGTAAAAATTATTTGCATTTTTGCCCCTTGATAGTATAGAACAGATGTCTGTAATTACTATTTTGTTCTGAAGCTCTGCTTCATTTTAAGGTATTCTGTTGCATGGGTTTGATTTTTTAACACTTACTTTCACAAATCTCTTCCTTCCTAACATGAAGTACTAAGAATCTGAGCTGATAGCCACCATCTTTCAATGTAAGTGTGTTATTTCAGCTTGTGTGTAACAGTCTGAATTTTGTTTTCTAGAGACATAAATAAGAATTCTATCTCAATTACTTATTTGTTTCTCAGCATTAAGTTCCCTTGTAGGTACAATAAATACCTTTAAATTTTTCAGGAAGTGATGTCTGTCTACCAAAAAGGCATAAAAGATACCATGTTTCAGCTTAATAAGCTCATCTGTGGAAGAAACATAGTGATTATTTCTATGTTTATTTTTAGTATTAAAAACAAAGGAGTCCTAGTTTTCTTCTCTAAGTATTGCTTTCTACTGCAGTATATCAAACCATCCTTTATGGTTTTTCAAATTCAAGTGGACTATGTTTACTTGTAACTAATTAAATTAAAACATTTTTTAATAAGTGGGAAAAAAACCTGCTATTTCCACTAAAGAAAAACAACTTGTATGAGTTAACTAAGGTAGCTACTCTAGTTCAATTTGAGAACTTACTCAAATTTGATATTCAAGTATTGCAAAACCGTAACTTTCTCTGAGGGTATTTTTTTCTGATTACATTTAGAAAAGTATGTGTAGGAGGAGATCCCCACATACATGGGTGCATAATTGTTCCTAAGTAGGTGCTGCACATTCAGCTTAAGCTCAGTGAAATGCTTGAGATTTCTTGAACATAATAATTTCTTTTAAAAATATTGCAAGCTCTGGGATTTTTCTGCTGAATGTGTGCTAAAACTGTTGAAACCAAATTTTTCTTCTGGTTTCAAGGGGGCTTTTTTTGTCATCAGCTCTGAGGCCAGACATGAAGTGAGCAGTATTAGTTTTCCTCCAAAGGGATCAATGCAGTTAGTCTTGCCAAAACTGAGTCAGAGATGCGGAAAGCCAAAAGAAATGGCTACTGGAACTGTTTTTAAATAACTATGAGATCAGTTCAGATGTAAGTTATAAATTCTGCTGACCTGCAGACTGCTATGGAGTCAGAGTGCGTTATTTGTGTAGGCTATACTTCTGCCCTTGAGTTGCCCTGATGGTGCTTCAATACAAAGCAACAGTGGTGAGGTTTTAAACTATGGGTGCTTAAGGATTGATGAAGTTGTGTAACACTTTTCACAGGAATACAAGGTGCAGATGTGTTCAAGTATGTATCCTCCTCTCTCTTTTAAACACATTAAAAAAAAAAAAGCCCTTCAGATTCCATAACTAAAGTGTTTGCATTATGCACAGAGTAGTTTAGCTAGTAGAGGAATAGTTGGAAAATTGCTATGGTGTACTTTGATTTCACATAAATCCCTAATAATAAAATAAATCCTTTTATGGATTACATGTATAGCCTGTGACTATAACACCATAAATTATAGTATATTATAAGAATCTATATGAATCTATAATGGCATGTTATGGCAGCAAAAAGATGACGTGTGTATACTATAACTGGGTGAATTGTCCCTAATCATCTCTCTCTAACCATCCTAATTGTCAGACTGCAATCAAGCCCACAAGGATTGATCTAATCTTAGATGAAACAGTCTGTAGCAGATGTTTCTTTATTTCTTCAATTCCTAACTCTAAATGCCAGCAGATTTGCAATGTGCAAAATATTAGTAATAAAAAAATGCTATCAGAAATTTTAGGATTTGAACTATGACACTAAAATTATGTAACTATCTTGGAGCAGAAGGTCATGTTCCAAGCTCTGTAAACTTGAAGTTTAACCTTACTCCCTAATTTGGATGATGAATTGAAGCTCAAGGGTACATGCAAGGTTATCATGTATGAGGAATGTTTCCCTGCTGGATAGTATTCATAGCATACCTTCAGACAATATTTCTTGCTAAAGACACTACCAGTCATTTTTTTGGTATATGTTTGTGGGAGTTCATTAGTCTTGACTTTACAGTTTAAACAGCTTTGCTCTTACTGTGGTTGCTTTGTGGTAGATAGTTTGGTACCATTTTAAGAAAATATATTGAAATAGGCAAGAGCAGGTGGAGGGTTAGACTCAATTGAAACAAAAACTGAAAACTACCAACACTTATTGTATCTTGTGACAGTCTCGGCCCCACTGCTGACAGGAGCAGGTAACGTCTTGCTTCTGAGCGGGACTACAGATTCATTTCGCCTCTCCTGTTTGGGTGGTGGATATCAGATGGCTGTGGAGTATCTCTGCCCTGCTGCTGGGACATAGGTGAGTTCCCAGCAGTGTGGTAAAGGAGCAGGAACTGGCCTCAATTCCCTGCTACTCTGCACCTTCTCTGCCGATTTGGGGAGCTCAGTGCTGTGCAGCACTGCTCTGCCTCTCTTGCTTCTTCATATGAATCCAAATTTGCTGCCCAAAATGCACTCAATTAGTGCAGTGGGTACCGTATTTCATTTCTGTTGTCAAAAAGGTAGACAGCAAAATCAGAGCTGTTCAATTGTTGGTAGCTAAAGTAAGTGGATTGCAACGATGAGGTGTTTTGGTTTGTGGTTTGGGCTTTTATTCTCTGTTGAATTGACTCAGCAATAGTTTAGATCCTGTAACTTGCTCTTTAGGCTGAGGTATGAATTCCCATTTTCCTCCTGGGCCTTTTTACAGATAATAACTGCATTTCAATTTCTCTTAAGTTTTACTTGAATGTGTGACAAGTGTAGCAGTAAGGTGTCACCCCTTGTCTCTTCTCCCTTAGCCAAATTATGTACAGAATCAAAAAATGGTGGGTGTCAAAACAATGGTTAAATATGACTTTATTTTGACGACTATTTTTATTTTTCTCACTATGAATGCTGTATTTTTAAGTTGTAACTACATTTTTTTAATCTCACAACAAACTGCATTTCTCTCACATATCCCTTAAAAATATCCATTTCTAATGTAGATAACTAGTGAGGTAAACTTGAACACATTCATATTTAAGTGGTTTTAATGCATATACTGCAGATGTCTTGTCAAACAGGAGAGCAATGCACATGGCAAGTCAGGGATGAGAAATCAACTAGCCTTTCCTGCAGATAATGAGATGTAAATGCAGAACTGAATATTATTATGTCGTTGTCTTCCTGGGAGAAAATTTGGTGGGTTATGCTAACAAAAAGCCCCATGAGTGATGCTTCAGTGCCTGTCCTGGTCAGTGGTGTTTTCTGTTAGTAATTAGGAGCTTACTCATTGCTGCTTCTCTCAAGAGACAAATGTTTCTACAGCTAGTGGCAGAAAATTAGATGGTTTTCCAGTATACTCAAGAAAGCTGCCATTTGTACTGTCTTTTGGAGAGGTGCAGGGAGATTCAGAGCATCTAAAGTGGTTTGGGAAAAAAAGCTTATAGTGTTGTAACTTTATTTAAAGAAAAAAAAAGGGATGGGGGATTTTTTTTTAATTTCTGATTTTGTATTGGGTTTTTTGAGTGTCAGATTTCTGGAGTAATGGGTAGAAATTTGTCAATAAAAATCCCTTCTCTAAATATTAGTGATGACTGTGAAAGCTTTATTGGCTACAGGTGTGAATAAAAAGAAATGTGAATCTCAAAAGTATTTATTGCAAATGACTAGGAAAAGGCCTTAGAAATCTCTGGAAAATGGAAAATCATACATAAGATTTCCACTGTAACTTGATTATTTTAGAGAAAAGAAAATTTTTTCTTTCTGAAAAAAAAACCAAACCAACCAACCAACCAAAAACACAAACCAAAACAAAAAAAAAAAAAAAAACCCTAGCCAGTGGATTTCCCGCAATATGTATTTTAATGGATTTGTTGTGAACAGCCATGGCAACAATAAAACAGAATTGTATGATGTAAGCATGAAAAGTAATAGCCCATTCAGAGGCCAAATTTTTGCACATATTAGTCAAGAATATTAAAAAATATGATCATGCTGAAAATGTGAGCTGAGCAATGTGCTATATTAAGCAGAAGAAAAAGTATGGAAAGACGATTATGCGGAGATTTCATAATTAATTGATCTGTTGCAGTGTTTCAAGTAAAATATAAAAGAAAGGATCTCTGAAGATTAATAGAAATGTGTCAGCTATAAGGTTATATTGTTCCAGGTTCTGGAATCCTCTTCTCTCACTAATAAGATGAGGCTGCTCAGGGTCCATCTTTAGGAAAGAGGCTGCTCTCTCCCACAAGCTTATACATTGTAATCAAAATCATTCCCATATGATATCACAAGGGGCAACCTAATCAGTTCTCACCAGACCACAAATAGGCTGAGTTATTGCCATGGCTTACTGATACAAAATTGCACAACCTCCTGGGTAATAGAATCTGGAGGAATATTTTTTTTGTGCATTGCCCATCTTGTAAAACTGAGATAGGAAGTGTGTTGTTTAAAGAGGTTCTGCTATGCCTAAGGCTCTGCAGGTAATTTCAATAGAATCCTTATCAAGATTGTAATGAATAAAGTTTTGTCCTTCTAATTGATACAGTAATAAAAGAAAACTGAAACCCAGCATGTACTTAATGCCATCTTTCTGAATTTCTCCAGTAAAAAAGCAATGGCATGGGGTAGACTTTGTGTTGTTTGCCCTTGATACAAAATTTTAAAATCATATTTGTTGAACAGTGAGTGCTCATCCAAGGATGTAACCCTGATTAAATGATCAAATATTTGGCATTTTTTCAATTAAGCACATGTGGAAAACAGACACTAAGGTCTCACAGGAAATACTAAGTACTATGGAGACAACACCGTGAGTGGTTCTAATTCTCTCAGTTCTGAAAGGGCTGATGCTGATTTCTCTCACAATGGCTTCCCCAATTATCTGAGGACTTTAGAAGTCTTTCAGAAGTTTTGATTACAGCCAATGGCATCCTAAAGTAGGCCAGGGACAAAAGAGTATCTCACAGTTCGTGAATAATTGAGTAGGCTTCTGTATAACAATGAGGTGCCTTATGAAAGGCAAATGTTTGTTTGCTGTGTGCTCACATCTGCACCTATTTATTCATATTTATAGGTAAATTCATATGCTAATGCTTTTTCAAACACTAAGATACAAAGTGTCTGTTGGCATAATAAGGTAAAATGCTGCTGAAATGCAATGGAACTGTGTATGTTTATACCAGCTTTAAAATTAGGTTGCAAAAAAAAATCCAAATGCAAGGATATATCTTGGCATATGTAGATAGAATATCAGGAGTCCTCTTTAGGCCATTTCATTCTTCAGATCTCTCCTCTTAAAGGTCTGGAAAAAACAGATGCCAATAAATTGAAGCAGTTACAGTCTAAAGGACAAACTTATGTTTCCCTCCTGCTGCTATTCAGTGTTCTTTAAAAGCAAAGGCTGTTCATTCCTACAGTCTGTATGCTGAAGCCTTTGAATTCATCTCAGTTCTGAAATTTGTGAAAAGGCCTGACGAGGAGCATCCTTAAAGATAACTAGCATCTAGCCCTAGTATTTGATGGTAGTTCCCAGTAATAAGGAGGTCAAACCCTTCCTCTAGAATTTCATCAGCTTATCTGCAAACCCTCAAATTCACTTTCACACTGTCCCAAATTGATATCCAGTGAAAAAAAGACTGAAGCCGTCATTTAGGAGAACCTGCTCATTTGTCACTAAAGGAAGGGCTTTGGAGTCTGCAGTAGATGACCTTTGATCTAGAAAATGTTCTCATCCTCACAGGGAGAGATCTGACTCCTTGACTGTGATGTCCTCTTTTAGGGATATTTGTAACATACTGGATCTAACCGATACTTCACATTGCAACAAAATATGACTGTCCCATATATACATATAAACACATATAAAAATATATTTAAAAAAAAACAACCAAACAAACAAACAGAAACCCCTCCACCAACCTTTGAAAAAGTTCTGTGAATTAACACAAAATACCTGTTTCATTATCCCCAGCTGTCAAAGGTCATCTGTAAAATACAGATTCCATGGCTATGCTAAAACCCCACCACAGATGATGACATGGGTTGGTCTGGCTTTTCTAAAGAGAATCTTTTGAGGACTGCAAGACATTAAAGGCACATAATGAAAATAAGGAAATCAAGAAAACATTTGAAATTAGGCTACTGGTTTTTACCTTGATAAAGGACTTCCTAGGAAAAGGCTTTCCTCAGAGGAGGAGGAATGAACTGAAACTACACATAGACTAAGAAAACCACCCAAGATCCCAGAAGAGCCAGGAGTATTATCAAAACTGACACTTTTATTAAATGAATAAATGTGTCCCTTTTGGACAGTTGGTGCTACCGTCTTTTGTAAGACCAAAATAGTGTGAATATTCCATATCTTTGTGTGTGGAGCTTTTCACACAATAAAATTGTGTGGAGTTAATATGTTTAATCAAGAAATAACTGTGGGAGCAGTGCTGTAGTTTTGGTAAAGTCAAGTTCCAGCACTGCCAAGATTTTATTTGAAAAAGTACTATCTAATAAAGATGGTTTATGATGTCCCAAAGTGTAATGTCATTTTTTTTCAGGAAGTATGATATTGTCTTTGCTTTCCCTCAGGATAGGTGAAGTAATTTCTGAGATAGAAAGTACAGTTGTACAGTTGCCACTTTACAACCTTAGTAGAAAAAGCCTAAAAGTTATGTTGTTTGTAAGCAGTATACTTGCAAAGGATTTAATTACATTCCATGTTTTCTTCTAAAACTCTTGATAACTAAACATATTGATACTGTAGCCCAATGGTAGTTCTTTAAAAGAAGACACTAATTTTGACTGATAACATTCATCTTAGATAGTGGCAACAGGATAGTGTCAGTAGTATTATGTCATAATGTGGTTAATTAAGATTAATTATTTTAATGACACTACATTTTCTCCTTGTACTCAGTTTAGACAACAGACTGAGGGGAAAATTCTGCCTGCTTATATTTCCTTAGTATTTTTTAATTATCTGGCTTTTTTTTGTAATGGGAGATATGGTTGATCCAAATTTAATACTACAGTATTTCTTGTGCTGTGTCATTAAATTTTGGAGAATTTGTACTGAATTAAGGCTCTTCATGTATGGCCAGTGGAATCTTTAACTAGTATTGTGTTTGGGACTTTTTTCAATGCATCCTTGAATTAATAATATAAAATTTCATATGGTATTGTTTATAGAGCTGTCCAAGCACTGAAGAGAAGCATGAAGTGAACTGCTGCCATAGATTATAAAACTAGATTGATATCTAATCTCTTATTTGCATAATATAGTCTAGAGGATTATCATTAATCATCTTCTCTTTGAACTGCAAGTGTATGATTATTTGATAATTTAATTCTTATTTTAAAATTCTGGTTATGGCAATATGATCAGAATTCTTGGTAGGTAGTCTAATAAAGTACCCTTGTTGCCTTGTTGTTTAACAATGCTTTCTAAGCAAAATCCAGCATGTTTCTCATTAAAATTTTCAGGAGGATTTTGCTTTTCACTACATGTTCCCAAAATTTACTAGTCTGCATAGTTTTTCCTTAGAAAGTTTGTAATTGAACTGAGAGAACTAGATGTTGTTAACCAGAAATGGCCACATTCGTTCTTATTTCAACCTTGTGGGTTTTTTTCTGTGTGCACAATGATGCTAAAGGTGATGACTGTTTTGTGTTAAAAGCTGCAATGGATGTTTCTCAACGGTGTCAATCCTCTCATAGAAAAAGAGGATAGACAAACGTGAAAGCTAGAAATGCGTGATTTTTGAAGAACTTTCTCTAATGACAGTCTTACAATGCTTTTCTTATTCAAAGTTCATGGATTTACTTGCATCTCAGGAATTGTCAGTTTTAGCAGTGATGACAGAAATTGAAGCAAAGAAGTTTACAAAGGATTGGCAATCAAAATGCATAAACTGACAAATTGGTATACTTAGGTAGAAATAATTGATGCTCTCAGGATTTTCCAGACTCTTAAAGTAGAACACTGTCATTTTAAAATTTCTTCCTAAGTCAATTCTGTAACTGAATGCATTTGTGATACTGTCCACCTTTATAGAAAAACTAATAGAATCCACTGATTTTGTTCACAGATTTTTAGGCGTTGTTGGTTGGTTTTCAAGAAGGCTTCCAGTAAAGGACCCAGGAGGCTAGAAAAATTTCCAGATGAGAAGGCAGCATATTTCAGGAACTTTCACAAGGTAAGTCATGCCTTTCTCGTGAACTGAAGCATTGCCTGTTTATCACTCTTCCTTGGGAAGAGTGTGTTCTTGATATGTCTGGTTTGCAAACAATACAGTGAAAGTCGTGTTGAAAACCTAATCCTGGCAATAAAAGCACAGTAAAACATCCGTAAGTCTCAGTGATGCAGGTGAAATATCACACTAGTTTTTTCCAGATGAACACAAAGCCCTTAGTGTGTGTGAAGCAACAGAATATTTTTTTTTATTTAAACACTCATAATTTGGAAGTGTGTAAAATTGGCTGCCTATTCAAATGTTTAATCAGTAGGTGTTACCTAAGTATTAAACAAATTCTGAAAATGCTACATACCTCAGTTGTAATGGTGACACTCTTTGAATGTGTAAGGTTTTTCCCAGAACTCAGGATTTACAAGCTCTGTCAACAAAAAGGATTTTTAACAGTAAAAAATCGGGATTCACTGAATGAGATACTCCCTGCTTTCTCTATCTCTCACACTTCTGTGATGGGAAACAAGATATCTGAGCATGAGTTCCTCTTTCTGTCTCGTAAATTACTATTACCAGCCCCTCCAAGGCTGTCAGTAGACTTGATGTTGGCTAAGCCTAAAACAGGACAGGGATCTGTGCTTGTCCTATTATCTTCTCTCAAGTCACTGTTAGCTTTATGACATATCAATGTTAGATATTCCATTAAACCTGTCAAGTTGAAACATAACGATGACTGAACCAAGTGCCACACAGCAAGCAGTGAGAAGGTGTTAATGTAAGCCTAGATCTCTTGAAGGCAGGTGTGATATTTTTACCGTAGAACTACAAATTTGCCTTCAAGTTCCAGTAGCCAGACTGCTCTACTGTGGGTCCCCTGTGGGGACACAAGTCCTGCCAGCAAAGCATCTCCAGCACGAGCTCCTCTCTCCATGGGTGCACAGGCCAGGAGCCTGCTCCAGTGTGGGCTTCTGATGCGGCTGCAGCTTTTTTGCAAGGCTTTGGGGAAGGTTTTGTGTTGTTTTTTTTTTTAATTCTTTTTTGAGCCTGTTACACCTATAGCATACCTAATGTGTAAAAGGACTCAGAAAGGCTTTGCATGTTGCTTGTCAACAGTCATCATTGTAGAAAAAATAATGTGAAATGCAGGAATTGTTTGAGAAGCTAAGAAAGTAACATAGATACAGATGCAGCTGCGTGTTGCAGTACTGATGGAAGAGTCGCCCTTTGCAAATGGAAAGGAGGGGTGTTACTCTTTTTCATCTGGATTTTCCCCTCTTATTCCATTCCATGGGGATAGGATGGAAAGAGAAAGAAATGGATACTCTTTCCTATTTAAAAGGATAATGTGTTTCTGGCTGTAGAGAAAGAGGAATTGTATCTGTTCACTTGGATTATACCCATTTTTCAAGTTAAGCCATGAAATCATTTCTGAGGGTATATTATCACAAAATAGAAACCCAGACTCTTATTCTCTGGCTTGATTTTTTTTCCAAGGATATTTTATTATTTCATAGTGTTTATTCTCAATTGCCTCCATTCTGATAAATAAAATAGTGGTGAAGTAGATGTGCATGAGTTGTGAATAGTCATCGAGTGTGACTATTGAGGGAACAGTGCACGTTGTTATAGGATCAAATTTAGTTATTTGATTGCTGGTATTGGATGAAAATACTGTGATTTTCTTTCTTTCTTTTCTAGAGCTGTTTATTGGTTTGTTATATTTTGAAGTTGTTCAAAATGCGTATTTATCTCTAGTCAGTGCAAACTAGTAGCCCTGTTTTGAAATTCTCCATTTCCTTTCTCAATCACAGAATATAAAGAGGGCATATGGTACGAAAAATTGAAGATTAACTCTGAACACTGAGAATCAATGAAAAAAAATATTAAATATTGAAGAACTGAGACTTTGTGCTTTTTAAAGTAAGAATTAAATATAAGTTGCAAGCCTGACTCCTTATTAAAGGACAATGTGCATAGAGGGACAAAAGGCTCTGCTCATTCACTAGAATTCATATAAGACTAGATATATCAACCCTGAGATCCTTTTCCCTGTACAATTTCTTTGTAAGTAGTAGAAGGGGTTGCTGTAGAGGAGTACTCAGAATGCACTGTGTTTCTCTAGGAACTTATGTCCTTTAGACTTTCAGATCATCTACGTTACCTTGGGAGAAGGCCTAGCAGTTGCCCAGAGTTAGATTGTATTGTGCAATTTTTTTTAGCTTTCTTATGCAGAGATATAGAAGAAAATTTTACATCTCAAGTGGAAATATAACAAAAATTAATATCTTTGATTCATCTGTGTTCAAATCAATATTCAGGATTGCAAACAGTACCCTGATATAAGTAACTCGTCAAGGTCTCCACTTTTCCATGTTTGAGCTTGAAATGAGGCTTAAATGAAATTCCTCTTCGAAGTATTTTACCTGGATGACTATATATCTCCCCTACTTACATAATAAACTTGTGTACTGGGCAGTGTAATTTATAGAAGGGGCTAAACAAAGAAAAAAACCCAGAACTGCTAACACAAAGTTTAGACAAATAAAAATAGAGATTTTCTGGTTTACATATGCTAAATAAATAGTCATTAATGAGTAAAAAAGCTGTCCTCTTTAGAAAAATTATTCCCCTCCCCCTGCTCAGTATCCAGACTATGTATGGGTTTGTTTGCTATTCTGTAATTCTGTAAATTGCTGTTGTGCATTGCTTTGGCATTGGGTTTTTTTTACTAGTAATTTTCTTACTATAAATAACAGTAATGGCATTAGTCCTAGACAAGTGCCTCCTGACAGCAACAGTGCATATTACATTCATTAGCCAAAACGTGACCTCATCTGTTCATTGCAGTTTCTGGTATCAAATTAAAACTTCTCATTACTGTAAATTTAGATCATTGCACTCTTGCTCAGGTAAGTTTATCTCTTAGCTGTTCTGTTTTCTCTTGAACATTCATTGCAGAGGTTGTGCAGAACAGCTGTGTTGACTCCCATTGCTCCCTCCAAAGGGAGGATAAAATAGCAATAGCTCTGCATCCATGCCAGGGGTGGGTATGTTCTTGGTAGCCACCCCTACACTGTCAGAAAAGACCAAAAACAGACACCACAGCTTTACCAACTTAAAAGAGATCGTAAATAAAAAAGATTTCTTATTTCTGTAATAGAAGATAAAAGGTATATAAAAAGTGAATTTTTCATGCTTTGGAGATATACTGATCAGGCAGTACCAGTGCCTGTAACCCATTAGGAGACACTTTCAGGAGCATTGCAGAAGGTCAGCATGGTTAAGTGGCAACATGGAGATTACTAGAAATGAGAGATCAAACGTCCAAACCTGGAGTGTATCCAAATGAACGAGAAAAAGCATTACATAGTTGGCCAATTAATTCTTAAAGCAGAATTAGAAAGAGCAAAGTAGGGCTTGAAGAGCAACTAACCAGAATAGATTCTGACCCATCAGGATCAAAAACCTTGCCACAGACCCCAGAGTATGAAGCAAATGTGCAAGAAAGAGAAATAAGCACTTTCACGTTGGGGTTTACTGTAGAGAAAAGTGACATGGTCTGGTGTGGGTATGTGAGGGAGGGTTCTTTAGACATGTCTTTGTGTTATAAACTTGATCATAGGTACTTCAGGCCCAGCTACACAGAGAACAGAGTTACTCAAGAGCCCAAATGCCACTTAAGGATGATATAGCTGAATTACTAACAGTAGTCCATTAATACCAAAATGAGGATTCTTCCATTCTTTGTAAAATTTCCGTTTCCATTCATGCATCCTTCCTCTTCACTTATAAGTTAAATAGCCTTCACATGAAGTGAAGGTGTTGTGGGTTGGAGATATAGCTGTCTTGGAGCAAGACAAACTTGAATCTGTCAGTGCTAGTGTGCTTACCCTTCAAATAAATAAATAGCTGATATCTAGCATAGAGATCAAGACTTACTGATTCAATCCCCCTAATATGAGAGATTGTTCTGTTAAGATTGTGTAAACAACAGCTATCTCTAAGGTTTTGAGTTTTAAGCTAGCAAGATTAAAGTAGGATAAGATTTTTAGATTTATGTTGTTTTTCCTGTCATTATGTTCGATTATGATGTGCTTTATATAAATCTGCAAATGCAAAAGGAAATAAATTGCAAAACATTTTAGTAATGACTTCTGATAGTCAAAAATGTATATCTGTATTAACAGATGGTGTTAAGCACATTATATAATATGTGTCCCCAAAAATAGATAATAATCAAGAAAAAGAACAGCAGTAGCCTTTTAATTGTAATTTACTGGATTAAACTTGCGGCCACGGCCACACAATAGGAGATACCTTACAAATTTCTTTCTTAGGTTGATTGTCCTGAAGAAACTTGTGGAATGCAATCCCAATGATTTATGGCAAGCTCTTATATCTGCTACAGCAGCTTCTTGAACACTTCTTGGCATTAAGGTCTTCTGTCCACATGTGCTCACAAGCACACAGCCAGATAGTCCTGATTGGTAAGAGGAAGGAGGGGACAGGTTCTCTTTGTGCTTAAGAGCACGGTATTCAGGAACAATAAGATACTTATTCTTCTACGGCACAGTTCCATGTCTCTAACTGAGACAACCTTAAACCATGAGGTGCTTATTCAGGGTAAGTGAATTCCTGATAACTTTGGAAACCACTGAATTTTGACACGGTCATATATCTGGTAGCTCATACAATTCTCAAATATAATTACAGCCCTGAAATGAAAAGTAAAATACTTATATATGGCAGCATTATCATAATCATTATAAGAACTTTTCTCTCCTTTTTTCCACCTAGTTACCTGTGGGTTGTTCTGGTTTGTTCTTTTCCATGGTGCTCTCTGCCACTGCCAGGTTGCCTAAATAAAGATTCTTATTGCTAAAGAGATGTGAACTAGCCTACTGCTTATTCCAGTTTAGTCCAAGAGTCCTGCTTTATTGTGGAGTATTTCAGACTCTTATGTTACTCTTGTTCACTACAAATCAGAAGTCTCCTTATGGACTTCTATAATCTGGCATGTTATTTCTCATGATATTGCATTGTTTCTCAGCTGCAAAGGTGTTCTTAAAAAGAAAGATGAACAAACAGCCATCAAAATGTGTTAGGGTTAATTCGTGTGATTTTTGTGATAAGATATATTAAAACACTTGATTTGCCTCTAAATTTAAATATTATTTGAATTCCCCTTCTGCAGTTTTTTTTCTTGGTATAATTGTTATGCTGCCTGTTTTTCAAAATCTCAAATTCAAACCTCCCTGGTTTTGCTCTGTTGACCATTCTGCTTCTACTATTTGTTAGTTGATCTGCAGTTCCTCAATAAGTCTTTATTTTCTCATCTGGTTAAATTCACTCAAAAATTCTTTTTTGATGAACGCTAAATAGGAATACCTTATGAAGATCTAGTCACATTCACAGATGTTGTTTGCTTTGAAAACCACCCCAGATTTAGAACACTTCTTCCTTTCCCTCTTCTTCCCTTACCCTTGTTCTTTAAAAGTATGGTAATTTTTTTTTTCCCAAAACTTCTTTCAGAAAAATTCAAAATGGTGACCTCAATGTAGTATTTTCTTATGGACCCATTGAATGTGTGTGACTATGTTACTTTTGAATAATATATTGCAAGCTTTTACCTGCAAATAATTGAGAATTTAGCAATTGCTTTTTGTAATTCTTTACTCTTTGGGGTTGAAGGAGGTGCCCAAATGTACTTTCTGTGGTTTTTACATCCCTATTTTGCCATGTCTTCCAAAGCAGAGATAACTAAATCTTCCTGAAAACTATATCCTTATTTTATCTCATTTTGACATGTAATTATCTTCAAATATTTGTTTACAGAACTTTCAAGTAATATCTTCTAGCAAAATCATGTGGCTGGTATGGGAAGGTTATGAAGGACATTGCTTCCATAGGCTGCTGTTACTTAGCCAACGAGATTAAAATTAACCCTATTTAAATGAATAACTGTTGGCAAAATTGCTACAGTTCTGTACACCAAACAAAAAGATTTGCAGTAATTATCAGATGCCTCTTAAAATATTGAAGTATTTGAACAACATGGCTGTTCAAAGCAAGCATTCTGTGTACCAGAAAGCAAATTGCAGGAATAATTGGAGCTGTGCTGGTAATAAAGCTATTAAGAGAGTCTGAGCACATCAAAGGGCAGCATACAAACTAATAAAGCAAAATCTTTTTTGACAAAGATTGTATTAAGGCAATAACATCTTATTTCCTTAACAATGTAATGAAGAAATCTACAAGTTGAGCATGTTGACAGGATTTTGAGGTCCTACAAATATGAACCTAAAATGCGTAAGTTATCCTAGGAGTCCCTTCCTGTATGCATTCATCCATCTAAACCTTTGAGTTTAGATGTATTAATTTGTGTATTAATTGTGTATTAATTTGAAGTGTATTAATTTGAAGTGTAAATTCACAGGTTAAATAAAGAAGCAGTGTCAATGTGTGGTGTTGAATTCCTCAAAAGTGACATCAGTGGCTGAATCTAAGTATCAAAGAGGGAAATAACAGTAGGAAAAGTAAAGATAATCTCTACTTGTAACACAAAGCAACACCAAGACCTCTTAGTGGTGGTTCTTATATGAAGATCCATGTACACTTTATTGCAGTAAATTAATAGTAGTAGTTGAGTGTGTGTGTACAATTTGGCAGCAAAAAGGACACTCTGCTCTTGCAAATCAGCTGTTTAAATAGAAGCCTGTATTTTCGTTATATTAAGTATTAAAAGAAGCTGGAAGACCAAACCTTTTTCTTGGAAAAAATAATATTGGATAGGAGAGGGACTTCTAAACATTTCAGCAGGAGGAGAAAAGAAAGATAATGTAAAACTTCCAAAATGTCATTGAACCCTAGAACAATTCGGGACCTCTGGAGCCATCTATTTCAATCCCCTGCTCAAAGCAGCATCAGTCAGATCACATTGCTCATGACCATGTCCAGTTGTGTTTTGAATATCTCCAGGACTGGAGGCTTCATGACCTCTAGAAAGCTAAACAAGAAGTCCTGCACCCACGGCCTGATAACCAAAGCAATAAAAGAGGCTGGGTCTGAATGTGTGGAGTGCAGCTCTCCTGGAAAGGCCCCGAGGATCTCATTGGGCAGTGAGCTGAGCTGAGCCAGCTGTGCAGCAGCAATGAAGGCAAACCATGTCCTGGAAAGCCTCAGGAGGAGTATGGGCAGCAGCATGAGGACTCTCAGCCTGGAAGGCTTCACTGTACTGAGCCAGACCTGTAATATTGTGCCTAATTCTGCTCACTGTGGTCCCCTCACTGCTCTATTCAAGATGGGAAAATCCCCAGAGAGTGTCAGTGAGGAACTTGGAGGTTGGAGAACCTGGGGCAAGACTGAAGGAGCTAGATTTGCACTAGTGAGGAAAGAAGGCCTGGGGGCAACATTGCAGCCTCCCAATTTTGATAAGGTGACTGAGGTGTTCTCGAGGATGCTCAGGGGAAGGACAAGAGGCAATGAGCAGAGGTTACTTCAGGAGAAATTAGCTTGATATAAGGAATAAAAAAAGAATAGCCAACTGATGTTTAGAACGACTAAACATGAGAGCAGGCTAAGCAGAGAGGTCAGTATTTCCTCACTGGAAATCTTGAAGACCTAGCTCAGCAAGGCCCTGTGTAACCTGACTGAAGTCACTGCTTTCAAGGTGGACCAGATGATCTCCAGGGGTTCCATCTAACACAGCTTTTCTGTGAACTATGAAGTACGTGTCACTGAAGTTGCTACTAGCTCTTGATACATCCCTGTCCTGCATGTATTGTGTCAAACTGGTCTTGACCTCTCCTGAGTATATTTCGGTGATGGAAAAAGTATACTTAATCTTCCTAGTGTCTCTTAAAACTGTCTCAGGAGAATTTTCTTTGAACTGCTCTAGTGTTATTGCTTTACAGTAGAGCATATTGTGGTCTCTGTGTCAGTTATGTATATTCTGCTTTTGCCATGGAAATCTAGCCATGTTTTGGCAAAGTTTAAAGCCTTGCAAACCTATATTTTGTGCATATTTTTTAGAAAAACTTCTGACTTTGACAGCTAAAATGTTTCATGTCATCTGTAAGGCTTTGAATGTGATGGAAATTCAGATTGTTTTCTCTCTTGAGTAGTGAAATATGTTTCCCCCAGTTCTTTCAACGCTAAAGACTGGTATTCACTGTAGGAACTACTTGTCATTTTTATAGACTAGAACAGAGACAGGTGTTTGAGGTGAGATTGTGGAGCGATTCTCTGTATGCATATCCTCTGGCACTTGGTCACATGGAAAGGAAAATTGTTGAATTAAGAGAAGAAATAGACCAAATCTTAGAGCATGGGAGAAAAATAAAGGAGTAAGTGTTCTGGCACTCTGTGAGAGGCACCTTATCCTTTGGATATCTGCAAGAAACACCAAGGCTGATGGAAGGCTGGCTGCTCAAATAATTATATGAGAAATGCTGAAGCGAAGAATAGGATAGGAAGATTTTGAAGAAAATATATATTACTAAAAGTAATAAATCTATTTTAATTGACTGCACAAAGCCAGGGAGACTGGTGCAGAGATAACAATCCCAAAAATGAGAGGGAGGTGAATGAACAAGGAAGCAAAGAGCACAGACATGGTCTGTCTCTTCAGCTCAAGTAAAGCTGGTAAAGAAAGTCTGTGCAGCAGGACAGGTGCACATTAACAGAAAGCAAGGAGGGATTGTTCAGGTTTTTACAGCCAAGTAAATTGTTCTCCAATAACACTACCTCATTTGTTCCGGCAGCTGGGAGGTGTTCACTTCTCAGACATGGCCCTGGAGAGGCCAGTGCCAAAATAAGAAGATCCTGTGCTTGGAAGAGAGGGTTTCAGTAGCAGGGACCCCAGTGGAGCTGGGAGATAGGCACTTAGGAGGGGAGAGACTGGAATTAAGGTCTCTGAAGCACATCCTCATTGGTCCTTTGGGGGAAATCAAGAGGAAAGGATTGAACTAGCATATAAAAGAGAGTTGCACTAACCAAACTCTCCTTTTTAATGCAAGTGAAAAGTGGAATCTGGATATCTTAAACTCAAATCAAAAGTTTAAAGGACGTGTTTTTGACTTTCATTTGTTTTCACCATGCAATTCCTTGTTTCTTCCCTGCCAATATAATCCACACATCTCAGAAGCAAGGAAGGTGTAAAAGAAAATTAACATTAATAAAACCATCTGTGTGAAATATACTTGTATGATGACCAGTACAGAACCCTGAGAGAAGTCAGGCTGTACCATTAAGTCAGAAAAACATTATGAATTTATGACAGTCAAACAAATTTATAAAGCCTCTACTTAGCAGAATGGTATTCACCATTTATTCTGGCTGTGGTGAAAAATAGTTATGGAAAATCAAATGCAATCATATATTTATGATAATGTGTATCATAGTATGTATAGAATAGGTGCCAATAAACATAAAGGTATTTATATGTCATAAGATAAAGGGTAGGAAGGCCATAAATCAGACCAGGTGGGGCCCACTGCCATAAACAACAGGAAAATGGTAAACTAGTCTTACAGAACTAGTAATCAAAGTAATATTGAGGTCTTCCTTTTCTAGCCTTCAGCACTCAACTCTGCATTTGTATTTTTTCCAATATTTTGTGCATGTATTTTCACTATTCAAGTGTCAAAAGTAGGTATACTACATAAATAATAAAAGGTCATGATGAAAGTTAAAGACTAGATTTTTTTAGACTGCAGTTTATAACACTAGTAAAAAAATGTTATGTGAGGATTTTACTTTTTTTTTCCTAATGACAACATTTTCCCTTGAAGCTAGTCTGAATTATGTGTCTATGTTGCTGGGGAATGGTTACCATATTGCTGTGGAAATGGGAAGAGGCGTGGACCCTTGTGCAGTAGCTATAAAAGGAGGCGGACAGGTACAAACAGCAGGTTATGGTGTATGAGGGAGGGCCAACAGGTTTGCCTCTGTAATTTGCTTTCTCTTAATAAAGGGAGATGAAATATAATAAGTCTTATGAGTACTAAGTTTCATTTAAGGTTTTGATTTACTTGGAGTTAGGGAGGCTTTGCGACGTAAATAAAGAGCAATTTATTATGAAGATTAGCACAAAACTATCTAATTTTTACTTCTTCATAGAAGGAGATTTGAAATTCAAATCACTGGCTGATGAAGGTTATTAAAAATGCATTAGAGTTGAAAATGTAGCTGTATGTAATTGTCATAATAGATACTCAAAATTAATTTATCCCCAATGACAATTAAGCTAAAAGAATTTTCAAATTATCAGCTAACAAATTTCAGCTAATTTTAGAAACAAATAAAATGAAAACATTTCAAAAATTTTGTAAAAAATTAAAACTATTTTAAATTAATCCTAAAAGAAGGGTTACATTTCTGTTTAGAATCATTCCTTTTCTTCTCTTGCAAATTGCTGCACTCTCGCAATTTTCTTTTTTTTCTTTTACCTCAGGCTCTCTCTATTGCATTTTTCTCTCTTTCACCTTTTTCTCCTGAAGAAGTCTAGGCCACTTTGAGTGTGTGTGTACACACACATGTACAGGCATGGGCTGAATTTAGATTAAACTAAACTAATTTATCTTCCCTCTATAGCTGGTAGCTTTCATCTAGTTGATGCATTTTTCTGATGAGCATCCAGGGATCTCATAGGTAATCTGCCACTATTAATACTTCTTCAGAATATCTGAAATGCCTATAATATATGTTTATATTTAAGAACAGCACCAAAATGACCATTTTAACATTGTTGGATTGGCATGGGAGTTATTTTTAAAGACACTGAGGCATATTTACAGCCTTTAAAAATCAATGGGGAGAAAAGTTTTCCAAATAATACTACTTTTGTGGTGGGAATGTATTTTTTGTTTTAATGTTTTCTAAGAGCAAGACAACCAAACACTGTAGTCTAGTGGATATGTCTGTGGCTGTGCTTGTAGACGCACACACGTGGGCTTGCACCACTTGCTGTTGTCCATGGCCAGCAGTGTGTCTGAGCCCCCCAGCTGAGTCCTGCACTTGTGTGTGTTTATTCCTCCCCTTTGGCATAAGGTGAGAAAGCCAAGAATAGGGAATGCAAAGACAAAGATGTCTCATCTCTTTTCCTGGCTAATGCAATTTTTTTTTTTTCTGAATATACCTCTTGATAGTTCAGTAGATACTCAGCGTCTGAAAGGTCCTTAACATCGGTATCATGAGTTTGTTATCAGCTGTGGTTTTTTTCCCCCTGTGAGTGTTATGTTAGAGGTAAGCCAGCCTTTGTCACCTGATTCTGACCCCAATCTCCCCCATGGTCTCAAGATCTGGCTGAAGGGGGCTACAGCTGAAGTTAAAGGCTTTCACAGATTGAAAGGGATAGGAAGGGGAATTACACCTGGGGCTCAGCCACTGGCGTCATGTACAGCATGGATACAGACCTAATAATTTATGTGCATTGAAAGCCTACGGTTACTTGAATCCTCTAACACTCCTGACCCAGTTTTTCAATGCAGGGAGAGATTTCGTGGTTAGGGTTTTAACTTGCAGTTTAGCAGGAAGAATTATATGTACACATCACTTACTGCGTGTAAGTGATTTGTTTTCGAATTTAGTCTGTGTTAATAAACACTTATTTTTAATTGAGCTGATCTAACAAGATAATTATGGAAACTGTTGCAAGTCAGCCGATTTAAGTAAACCGAGAGAAAAATTTAAAGGAAGTTTTGGAAAAGTATGTTCTTCCTTTTCTTTCTACTCAAAAACCAGTAACATATTCCTTTTAATTAGCCGATACCTTTGGGTCAAAAATAGAACAGATCTGGACATAATCCTGTACTTTGGGAATGTTAAAAGTGAAAACTCTGAAAACTGGAAATGGTTTTTAACTATCCAGCATATTTTAGTCACCTCACAAGGATATTAACCCTCGTCTAATGACCTAATGTTCATAGTGAAATATTTCATTAATATTGTTTGCATGCCTAGTAACTCTAGCAAGAAGTTTGATATTGAAAGCTTTTTTTTTTTATTGCAGCTGAAATTTGAAAGGATAATTGTGAAACCCATTTTATTTGAGTTGTGAATCATCTTCCCCCTCTGACGTCTCTCTAGCATGGTGTTATTTTTCAAGTGTGCACCTGGGTTACAAATTAGAAAATTTATGTTGTTTTAGTATTAAGGCATTAGTTTAAATTTTGTTAACACTCACTTTTACAGGAGGCTGTATTTTTCGCCTTTGATTTTAATGCATACACAGTAGCCTGGTATTCAGATTGCTCTTCAAAATGAAAGGTTAGATTGGAAAACATATTTCAAAGGAACTTTACGATAGCAAGGAAATGGGGTTGAGGAGAACTGGGATTTTTGTTCTGCAAATGACTGTCTGTAGAAATACCCTGTGAAGTGTGAATGCATTTCTTTCAATAAGTATTTAAAAATCCTAATTAAAATGTTTGTTAAAGGAATAGGTCCACATGCGCATGAACTGATCAGATTTTAACTATCGCTTTCAATCACCAGGCTACCAACCAGAACCAGAATAATCCCAGTAGGCTGGTTGATTTTATGGGTTAGGCAGCAGCTCAGTCCTGACAGTATTACAGCAGCACGGCTTGAGAGAAAGTAACTTAGCTTGGAAAAATCCTTACATCTTTGCCTAGTAAAGGCAGCTGATATGACTTTAATATGCTTACTCTGCCCTGCTAGGTTTGATTTACCAACACTGTCAACCAATTTCGCATTTAAAGTGGCATAACAACAGCTAGTCGAGGAAGACTGTTTTCCATCCTTAATTTTTTTAGATTTCATTGAGACAAAATAAAGAGTTTGTAACTGCTTATGTGGTAAGTGATCAGTTATAGTACAGCATGAAACTGGGTGCCCATGTTGTAGCTCATATGAAAGTCAGATATACTAATACTTAGAAATAGTAAAGACTTAAAGAATGGAGAGAGTTGTAAATAGTAATAATTTCTCTTTCTCTTGCATTTATTTAAATTGTGAGAAATTAAAATTGTTATTTTATTTTGTATTCAGTCTAAATTTGCATAATGTCATCTACATTTTCCAAAAATGCTGAAAAATTCACACTTACTCATTTTTTTTAATCTCAATTTTATCTGGAGGATAAGAAGGAATTATTAGTCATCCTTCTACTATCAGATCTACACATATTTCTTCTCATCAAAGTTTTCTTTTTTGCCCTGACATTACTATGTTATACTTAGCCTGATTTATTTTTAATGTATTCATTAATTCTGCCCCTTTTTGGTTTTTTATTTTTATTATGTACTTTTTCAGTCAACAGACAAGATTCTTACTGCTGTTATAGGTGTGGTTTCCATTTAGTATTTAGAGGAATGAACATTTACTTGGTAGAAGTTTCTTACTCCTCGGAAATAGCAGCCAGAGACCTGCCCTAGAGGCATAATGTGGAGGTTGATGTTCCACTCCTTGGCAAAAATCCTGCAGTGTTGTTACCATAACAACTCATATTCCAAGGGTAAATCCATGTGCAGAGATGGGGAAAACTCTTCTGTTCTCTTTCTGAATTGTTTTCACTCTTTTATGATCCATTCTTTCACTTCTCTGATCTTGGGATTTCTCTTCTCCCTTGTTATGTTCCTCTTGTAATCTTGTGGTTTAAGAATTGCTATTCTTTCATGAAACAGGTTTTTTTTCTTTTTTTTTTTCTGCCTCTTAGTACATTTTTAGCTTAAGTGTTGTTTTCCAGTCTCTTGCATCCCCTCATCCTATTGTTGATTGCTGGTTTTGTGCAGTATATGCTGATGTCACAGAAATGTGTTCCATCTTAAATACTCTGAATGGCCTAATCCCCTGAGGGCTTGCGCAAACTCACAAAGGTCCAAATATCCTTGCAGGTCTGTTAGCATCCATTTTTTAGACTTAAGTTATTTCTTATTTGAATGGACCTGAAGAGTTCTCTTGTCCAGCTCCTGCTGGGGCAATGTCCAGTTGAGTCTCCAGGGATGGAGATTGCAGAGCCTCCCTGAGCTGCCTGTCCCACTGCTGGACTGTCTTCATGGTGAAAACATTGCTTTCCATATGCAGCCTGAACATCTCGTGCCTCAGTTTATGCCCATTGTCCATCTTCCTCCCTCCAGGCACAGCTGCAAAGAGCCTGGCTCTGTTTCCTTGATAACTGCCCTGCCAGCCCTGGGGGATGCAGTTAGATGCCCCCAAAGCCATCCCTTGCTGCAGGATGCAGCAGCTACTGCCCTCAACCTCTCCGCCCCACTGGGCAAGTGGTCCAGCTCTAGCTGTCCTGGGGACACTCTGCTGAGCTCACTTTGTTGTATCAATTTCATTGGATTCCCAAAACTGGGCAGAGTGTTATAGATATGATCTAATGGATGCTGAGGTAAAAAAATAAGGCACTTCCTTTGATGTATGATCTGTGCTTCTGTTGATGCAGACATTTCACCAGTCCCAAAGGTCTTTATGCTTTTCAGGCAGCACACTGCCTTTTCTTAAGAGCCCAAATCACATCCAGCTCCATCCAAAGCTGTAACAAAACTTCTACTCTGTGGCAATTGGATTTAGCAACATCGAAGGAGCCACTGCTAGCTGCAGATAGTATGACTGAAAGCTGCGCTGGAGGCAGGTGTTTAGATGCTTTGAGATCCGTTCTGTGGTCCTTTGATCTGTAATGAGCCAGCATCTCCTGTTCTCCTTTTGCAGACTGGAAGCAGCATACTGATGCCTCCTTTGCCCTTTTCTTGCTGTGATAGTTAACATGGCCCTTGCTTTTTATATCACTCTCTTATTGTTGCCATGCTGTTTCTGCTTTGACGTGGTTCTTTACTGTGTGGGCGTCACTCACTGGAGTCCCTGCTCCTTGCCCCAGTGTTGGCTTTTGCTCTGTCACATTACTGCTTGCATAGTATTGCACAACAGATGGTAGTATGTGGGCCATTATTAAGAAATAAGAGGATAAATGATTACATTTCACAGCTCTCTCTTCTGCTTCTATTTTTTCTAGTTAGAACTTAAATGACAGGAAGGTAGTGTGCAATGCAAAACAGAAACCCATTTATGTAAATTCAGACCTTTTCCTCTGCCCAGGCAATTTCCAGGACTGCACAGTGGAAATAACATTCAGTAGATGGAATTGCGGAATCATTTCCTTCCCAGTTTCATATGGGAGGCACATGTCTGGAAGAATTCAAATAGGATATAACCCAGAATGGGGCACTTTAGATTTTATTCATTATTTTTGTGGTTTTCTTCTCTTTTGGACCTCCTTTCTTATTTACTGTGGAATTGTAATTTTCATAGGGATGCAAACATAATACGGGATTTGGAAGTAATATTCCTGTAATTGTGGAAGAGTTATCTCATCTATTTAAATGTACAATTTGAGCACCAGACCCCACAATGTGTTGTATATGTACAGTCTTTACATGTCCATGTCATACAAAAGGAAATCCTAGCTCTTCAGCTGCATGACTAGAACAGATTTTTAGTACAAGAAGCAAACAAATGAATGTCCAGTGTAGGTCAATAACGAAGTGTGGTAGATTAAAAAGAAAGTATATTGAATTGTTCCTAAAATCCTTTCTCTTTGAGAGAAATAAATGTAGTTCCAAAGAAAGTAATCAGAAAAGAGGAAAATTACATTTACTGTTAAGAAGCAATGCATCCCAGTTAATATGAGCCTTTGTTTAAATTAAGTGTATTTTGGAATTTAATAGCCTTTCATATCTAAGAATATAATTAAGATACTGAAAGGATAATGAAACACCCAAACATTTTATAGGATAGGTGTTTTAAGATTGACAGTTACTGTTTTATAATATAAAATATTTTGCTACTATAGTGAAATTGTGATCTTGTAATTATTTTCTGTTGCTTACCTAGGTAACAAATGCTCTTTCAAAAAGAAGACTTTAGGTTGATAGACAGGGAAGGACTAAAGTGTTTTTAGAGAGACCAGAAATTTCTTACTGAAAATCTGTTATCTGATCTCTTCTGGCTAGACAGAAGTAACTGTCCACTTCAAAGCCTGGGTGTGCTGTTCAGAGATTTTATTTTCCATATAACAATCCTAAATAATTTCCTTGATCATCTGCCTATACCTGTGTGTCCTGCTTGGATTTAGGCTATGGCTGTCTGCCACTGAAGACTTTCTTATATTAGTAGTTTTCCTGCACTTGAATTATTTACTAGAAATCTGCAGCATGACTTTACTGAAATTAAATTACAGTTGGTGTAACTAGAGGCAAGTGGAGTTAGACTTCTGAAATCTATCAGGATATTTTTCGGATGGTTTCCAAGTCTTTTGGCACAGAAATGCACTAAAACTAATACAGACCAATCCTTTAGTGTGTCTTCTAACTCAGAACCCTGACATCTGACAATGCTTGGGCATTCTGGCAGGAAGTAGGGAATTGAAGGAATTTGGTATTAGTGTCAAATTTAGGATAATCATGCAGAAAGGTGACTTCAAGTTTCTGTGAACCTCTCAGGTTACAAATTATTATCATAAGACATCAGGGAAAATCTTCAAGGAAATTAAGATCTTTTTAATTTTTTTTTTCCCAAGTGAGGGCATAAGCTAAGTACTTCCTCTCATCCTCTTGCCTTTTTGACCTTATAGCATGAGATTTGTTAACTGTTAGTTCCTTCAGGGGAGTCCTTCTCAGTTTCTTCTCTTGTTTTTAAGGTTGATATACTGCTCTATATTTCACTAATTAATTTTTTGGATGCTTGATCCACCCAGATGTGGCTAGACAGTATTTGCCAGATGTTGATAATTAAGGACTATATTATTCCTATATAGCATTTACTAAAGGATGCAAGTGGAAGCTCTGAATGTGGTTTTCTTCCAGATGAGATGTTACACCAACACAAAACAAGTTAAAACTTTGGGCTTATTCCCAGACCAAGATAAAGAAAAACAATGATGATGAGAGGAAGTGCATTGCATTACTTGAAGCAATATTTAGATGATTCATGAGTGATCAAGGTATATGAGCAATAGTGTCAGAAAACTTATTGTAGGATCTTCTGCATTCTTGTTCAGTGCTTGATGTATATCTGTAAAGAAGTTTTACATTCTGGTGAACAATCCAAACATCCAAAAAAATTTATTTCCAGATGAAGTGCATTTCTTTTCATCTGTGCTTACAAGGAATCTTTGGGGTGATCCAAATTCCTGACTGTGAGAGGAACCAAGTTACAGTAACCAAAACTGATGTGTAGCCTTGAGAGCCTGATGCAAGCCAAGCCTAGTATAATTTTGCAGGTGTGAGATGCTGCCTTTACCAGTCCTAGAAGTTATCCTACCTAGCAGCCCTTCAAGCCTCTGTCCTTTTATCAAATATCAATGAGAAGCAGAGGACTTGGATGTCTCTGATATAGCTATGTCAAGCCCCACCCTCCCTCCACCAAGAAAGAGAAAAGCCTGTTTAATACGAAAAAAAATCTAAAAAAAAAAGAAACCTTGGCAAAGTTTGGTAACATGTGACTTTAGTAACCCTTCCACATCTTTTCATCAACCGGTGTTAATTTGTCTTTCTAGAGAAAAAGTAAAAGTGGTTTTAAAGACTGATTAAAAAAAAAGGTCAAGAAACCGAATAGAAAAAAAAAAAAAAAACAACAAACCAGGAAATGTATGTGTGGGCTGCTGAGTGATGGACACATGAAGCAGGAATTATTGATGAGGAGTAGGAGAACTGAGAAATGGTCCAGGTGCTAAGAGTCCCTATCACATACCACACTGAGCAACATATGGAGAACAGCACTAAATGATAGTGCCAATGTCTAGTAGAGAAAAGAAAGTCTAAGTTAACGTGCTAATAGTAGTGGAAAATCGTAAACTACATAACCATAGCTTAATAAAAAAGGATTTATTTCATCTCCTGGAAGAAATCAAAGGATAACAGTCAGCAAGAAATCTGTTTGCAAGATCTCTCAATGAGCAGGCAGTATTAGGGATTGTATTCATTGTTGAAGTTAATATTGTTCTAGAGAGTTACAAATGGAGGAAATAGGAAAACTGACTTTCTAGGTTTTCGTTGGTTTGTATTATTTTCAGCATTAAGAAAGTTTTAGGCAAAGTATAATCCCACAATAGGAAAATGCTTTTTTTTTTTTTTTGGTGGAAAGTCTAGGTAAGACTCTTACATATGTAATGGCACAGCAATTTTTCCCTTTCTTATGTTTCTCTGACTGATACAAGGCTGTCAATGGTCTAGATAGTTTCAAATGCTATTTTGTTGTTGTGAAGAACAGGAATATTTTCAATGTATTAGACTGAATTTTGTCAACAAGTCCATTATAATACCACAGGGAGAAAATTTTGGTATAATGTTCCTTGCTTTAAAAAGTAGATTTACCTACTGTACTACTCATAAAAAAGGGGAACTTTTTTCTTTTTTTTTTCAACTCTATTAGTCTTTTAAAACCTTCCTAAAGCCTGCAAAGTGATGTTTTAAATTATTTCAAAGTAGTTAAGATTTTTATAAGTTTTCCTTTTGTCTTTTCAGTAGCTTTCATACTTTTAAAAAGGTTTATTTAGTTATATGTTTTTTCAAAAATAATAGATAAAATTTAAGCCACAGTTTTAAAAATCCCTGAGATAAAGCAATCTGGTTGCCAAGGCAAAGTTCTTTTTTTCCTTCATACAAGATAATATAAGCTCTCAGGTGTTTATTTTTTAATTGTACATGTTCAGCAAGTAGAGAAATGACTCATGCTTCATTGGCATTAAACCCAGAATTCAGAATTTCATTAACTTAATTCTCTATCAATGGGAGGATAGACTTTCAAAGTCTTTCTGCTCTGATCGTGGAGGGAAGCAGACTGTACAATATGAAAAGATGAACAAGGAAGCAAATATTCATCTCTATTTAATGTTGAAAATTACATAACCAATAGAATTAATGAGGGGCTTATTTGATATTATGGCCCCTCTAGTTGTTAGTGTCAACTTGTGTTCCTGAATTGTTCTCATTTCTTTTTCTGTTGCCTTGCCCAGTAAAATTATATTTCCTAAAATCTGTCTACATTTCCTATGTCCTCAAGATGTTATAACTAAAATTACTATTTCCTTCAGTTCTTGTAAAACAAAGCATTCCAATGAGAAAGGTATTATTTAAAAAAAAAAAATTGACTGGCAGAAATATTTTGGCCACCCAAGTTATACCACTAAAGCTTTTGACAAGGAAATAAGTGTCTCACAATATCTCATAGTGGTTTCAAATAGGTCCATTTTTTGTGGAAAGGCATACACAAGTGGGATATGATTCCTGTGTCAGACTATGAATGGCTCAAAAAACTTTGTCTTAAATAAAGTAAAAGGAGTTTGGAAGAGGCTAGTCATGTCACTTTGTCCATCACATTGGAGTTATAAGAAGTTTTGTGCTGTCTAGGGAGGTGCTATGATTCCAGAGACAAAGAAAAATCGAAATGTGTTTAAAACAATGCCCCTTTCTTCGTGCATCGAGACTGTTTTTCTGCACTTACCTTGCATGTTGTTCAACTTAATCTCTCATATGGGTACCAAAAAGCAGCATATAAGAATTTGGTGGTGTTTTCATTGTCTTTTTCAGACATTAAATTCCCACCAGCAAATAAAATAAAATTCTGTTGTATGTGCATTTTGTGCTGACAATATTCCTAAGTGGGTGATGGATGTTGCATATGTGACTATATTAAACAAGGCAGGATTAATGTACCAATCAATAAGGTTGGTACAAATCAAAAATCATCTTTACAGATGGCCAGGTGTGTGTACTCAGGTATGTCTGTATTTATGTTTCAAACAAAAATTACTGTGAACATTTTGTAGCTTTAGTGCCAGGAATGTAAGATTTTTTGGCTCTATTACCATTATTATCTTATCTTAAGCATTGCAGGATCTTTCAGTAATCTCTAACACTCAAATATTAACAAAAAAGAATAGATCTCTACTGTATGACAGAGACTAGAACAAGGCTTAATATGCCTTTTTGTCACCATTCAAAGCAATTCTATTTCCTTTTCTGCTATTCCAGAAAGAGGAATTTTCCCTTTTAAATACAACAAGATTTAAGGCACTTTTTTCTGTATTGTGTGCACTGTCACACATGCACACACATGTGAAAATGTCACTTTCTGTATCAATTGCTTGTATTAGAATCACTGGAGCTTTTCCTTCCTATTAGTGTTTTCCCTTTCCTATTGCATTGCCAGCTATATTTTTAATTCTCTTTAATAATAACCTGAACTTTTTGGTGTCCCAAATCCTCTTAAATATTTTACTCTTATATCTTCTTATTTAGAAAGACTAGTAGATCTGTATGTTCTCCATCTCTGACTTTGGGGCCTTCCGTGTCTTCAAAATTCAGGAATGGCTTATGGATTTGGTATTGTTCCCTCAGGTTTTGCATTCTAGAGTCTGTTCTCTTGTCTGCCTACCTTACTCATCTGCTTTCTTTCCCCTTTTGGGGGATTTCCTTGAGATTAGTGCTTTGGGTGAGTCATAAGAGCCCTCTCACACATTAGATCATTTACCATGCATAGATCCAGGAAAATCCAGATATTTTGGTAACTTCTTTATTGGGACAGTGATATTTGTGGTATTCAGCCCTTCTCTTTCCCCCAAGCCAAAAAATAGTGAAATATATGAATTCTTGCAAAGCCCTGAAAATGCATGACAAAAGTTAAAATTATAAGGGATTAGGAACCAAATGGTGAGTCAAATGTTGCACCTGTGTCCAAAAAAAGGCCAAAAGGTTAACCTGGAGAATACAGAGAATTCTGGCAGTTAACCAAAGGTCAACCTGGAGAATTTCTGGCAGTCTTACTTCAGCCTATGGGAAGAACAGTGAGTGAATCATCTTAAAATATATTTCTAGACGTGAAAGAAAAGGTTGTATTTGGGAAAGGCAGCATGGTTTTACCAAGGGTAAATCATGCCTGACCAATATGATCGCCATCTATGATATGTGATGAGAAGAGTTTTAGCAAGGCCTTCCACATTTTCTCCCAGGATATTCTCAGATCCAAGCTGGGACATTATCATTTATGTGGGTGGATGTCTAGATGATGTAAAGCTGGTCAGCTAGTCAGACTCAGAAAGTCGTGGTTAAAGGGGTTTCAATCTACTTGGAGGTCAGTAGCAAGTGTAGAACTGCTGTGGTCTGTACTGGGACCTCTCCTAATATTGTTATCAGGGACCTGGAGGACATGGCCAGTCAATACAGGGAATGATTATTCTCCTCAGTTGAGCACACATTAGACCATATTTATAGTATCACATCCAGTTTTGGCCCACCTGTTACAACAGAGGTATTGACAAACTGGAGTGAGTTTTGCTGAAGGCTGTCAAGACAGACCCTATAGCAGTCTTCAGTTCTGGTCTCAAGTTTGTCAGCACATACACATTCCACTTCACGCTTTGTCTCAGTTTCTTTTGCTGGTTTGATGCCTCTCACTGCTCATCTGCTATCAGTATTTTATTGAAATGTCTTTGCCCCAGCGTGTTCCATTTTTTTACTCTACCATATAAAATCTCTTCTGCTTTAAAAACATTGTTTTCAGCATGTGAAAAGGAGTGCTGGAACTGTACACTGGGAGCATAACAATTACAAAGCAAAACAAATAAAAAACCCCCACCTACATTCAGTCCATTTTTTCTGTAGACATAGATGTCCTGACTCATATGGATGACATTTTTTTAGAAATTAATTCTGCCTGAGGCAAATGTCCTGCCTGAAAAAAACTACCTCTAAACAGATAAGGTTTTCCCAGAGTTCCAAGAAACTGAGAAGAAGATTTTATAATATAAAGTGCTAATCAGTTTAAGATAGACTGTGCCACCAGCTCTGGTTGGAATAACATATTTTTCTTCCATTTGTGTTAATTGTAGTTATCTACTTTCATCAAAAGAAAAGGAAAATAGATTGAATTTTTTATGTTGTAAATTTGCTGCAAGAGTGTTTTATTGTTGATAAGCTTTTCAAATATTTAGAAAACAAAAGTTTGAGTTCAAGGATGACAGATACATTTTAAAGACATATGAGGATCTATCCTTACAAATGTAGTGATACTATTTGACATATTAGTTGAGTTACCTCCCGTAACTAATGAAGCACTGTTGTTTTAACATTAGGTTTTCTATTTGATGCAGCTTCTGAAACTGGTCCAAGTTGTATGAATATAGAAATTGAAAAATAGATTATAGAAAATCCCAAGGCTGACTTGATGTCATTGTGAACCGTTTCCAAGTATGACTTTATTAGAGAAGTAGAGTTTTGCAGAAATTTATTTATTCGAGAAATAAAGTTATTAGAGTTAAGTTTTGCAACTTAAGACTCTACCTATTTATGTGGTTTTATCAGTTGCAAAGCTTATAAATATAAATAACCTTAGGGGGTGTCGTGGTTTAGGAATCGTACTCCCCAGTTTAGTTCTCCCACCAAGACTCAAAACCACACTGCTGTTCATTCGCTCCCCCCTTCTCCTCCCCTTCCCACTCTGTTGAGATGGAGTTGAGAACTGGAGGCACAAAAGCTGAAAATCACGGGTTGAGATAAGAACGATTTACTAGAAACAATGAGGCAAGAAAATGAACAGTAATAACAACAATATAAATAGCACAAGGTATAAGACTAAGAAACAATTTACATGGAAAAGCCTGCAACAATACCTGGCTCTTCCGCACCATGCTTACTCCCACCCCTGGCAATGAGTGAGGTGGTATGGAATAAAATCTGGGCCTTCTCCACACACTTCTCCTGCTTACTGTGAAAATTTAACCCTGTCCTGGCTGAAACTGGGACAGGGGAAAAACAGTTTAGAGTAAAAATTGAGCAGTTAAGGTTAATATTTTTATTTGTAGTATTTATACACTGGTCTAAAATATTTTTCTTCATTTTAAGGTAACTGAGCTGCACAATATCAAAAACATAACCAGATTGCCGCGAGAGACAAAGAAGCATGCAGTGGCAATTATCTTTCATGATGAGACATCAAAGACATTTGCGTGTGAGTCAGGTAAGCAATTGGTGCTTCATCTCTAGCTTGAAGAAATCAAGTTACACATCAAAGTCTGGCTTGGATGAATTAACTCAAAATGCCAGATATAAATTCTTAGCTTAAATAATTTTGTGGTAAACAAAAAACTGGAGTTTGGGGTTCATGTCTTTTGGGGTTTGGTACAGGTTTTTTTAAATATTTGTTGAGAGGTGTTAGGGATGTGACAGAGCTCTTTTTTCCATTACTTTTCTTTGACTGCAGATGATCTAAAGACTGGAGGTTTCCAGCTAAACTTGTAAATCCTAGTAAAAATAACCTGTAAGATGTTATTAAGTCAAGATGTGAAACATTCTTTTTTTAACAAGCATTGCTATAGGCACTTACTGAACTAATAATTATCATGCCATTGCAAATAAGAGGCAAATACCAGCTAAAAGCCCAGGATATTTTAAAGCAGGGTGTCAAGCAGTCTGTGGTTTGAATGACTCCACTGCATAATGAATGAGTTGAGAACAAGACTTTGGCATTATGGTACATAATGGCAGGTAGTTACTTGTGAGATGCTGAACACTGCACAATTAAAGTGCGCTTTTTTCTGGTTTGAAAGTACAGTTGTACACATCTATGTCCTAGGGCACACTTTAACAGAAAAAAAGTTTTTAAAAATAGGGGAAAATTCTTTAATGACAAAGTTTGTGCATTTTTAGCAACATATTTGAAACTGTGCATTTTAAAATAATAGTACTATATATATATGGGGTTTTTTCAAAAAAAAAATGTATATAATATTATGTATATATGGTGAAGGTCCTAGAGGGGAAGCTATATGAGAAGTGGCTGAGGTTACTTGGTCTGGAGAAGAGGAGACTGAGGACAGACCTCACTGCAGTTACAACTTCCTTGTGAGAGGAAGAGGAGGGGCAGGCACTGATCTCTTCTCTTTGGTGACCAGGGACAGGATCTGAGGGAATGGCCCGAAATTGAGTCAGGGGAGGTTTAGGTTGGAATTAAGAAAAGGTTCCTCACCCTGAGGGTGGTTGAGCACTGGAACAGGCTCTGCAGGAAGGTGGTCACAGCACCAGCCTGACAGTTCAAGAAGCATTTGGAAAATACTCTTGGGCACATGATGTGACTCTTGACACTGTCCTGCACAGAGCCAGGAGTTGGACTCAATGATCCTCGTGGGTCCCTTCCAACTCTGGATATTCTACGATTCTATATTAATATTATCATATAAACATTGCGTCATGTACAGTCTAAATAATAAATTAAATACAGTGAAAAAAAATCTGAGAAATGTGGAGGAAGTTAAAAGTGTGAAAGGTCATGAATTATGTAGATTTTGGATCAAATATTGCAAACAGTGATATGTGATATCCAGTGATATATATATCACAGTGATATATATATCCAGTGATATATATATATAACAGTGATATCCATCATGAAAGATGGATTGACAGTTTTGTTTGTTAATTAATTTAAGTTTAAAGACACACATATAAAATCTGTGTCTGTCTACAACCAGTTTAAGAGATCATTAGATAAGTAGTCCACATTAAAGATTTTGATTTCTAATGTGTAGAATTAATAGTGACTCTATATTATGATTAATAATTGAATAAAAATATTTTAATTATATTCCAACAACACTAAAGTCTGTTCTGTGGAAACTTTTCCATTTGCCTACGCATGCATTCCCCTTGTTCTCTAATGAAAAGATCTTGTTCCTTCCGTAGAATTACTATAGTTCAGGTATATTTGAAAAGAATGATGGAAAATCATAACTTCAATATTCTTTTACCAAAGAAGGGGCAAACTTAAGGAAGTTCAGCATGTCTGGCCCACTCATCCCTTTCTTCTGTAACAGGCATGATGCAACTCGTTAACCTTGAACCCAGTTATATCTACAAGGCTCCTGTACCTTAAGGTTCTAACAGGATGTCAGTATGAGATGCTCTCCCTTTAGGCTCTATACAGAGGTGTGTTTTGAGTGGACAGTGGGTGAAATGGCAAACAGGTGGAGAGCTTGTGGTCAGAGATCAACATTCAGACCAAGACAGGTGATGTTGTAGTAGGTGTCTGCTCTAGACCTTCTTATCAACAAGAAAAAGCAGATGAAGCAGTCTTAGGGCAGGAGGAAAAAGCCTCATAGTCCCAGACATTGGTATTCTTGGGTGTCTTTAACCACAATAGTAACTATGGAAGGCCCGTAAGTCTGAACACAAGCAATCCAGATTTCTGGAACAGATTGAAGATAATTTCTTGATACACATGATCAATAATGTGATGAGGGGAGATGTTTGTTTAGGGATGTGCTTGGCAGGATCCTGTGAATCCTTGAAAGGCAAAGGAGCCCAGGAGGGCTATCCAATTTTCAAGGACAGCATACTCTGAGCACAAGAATGTCCTCTCCATTCTCAGAAGACAAGCTTTACAGAAGACCAGTATGAATGGACATGGAGCTCCTGATTCAGCTCAAACACAAAAAAAAAAAAAAAAAAGCCAAACAAACAAAAAAAAAACCCACAGTGGATCAGAGACAACTACTTGGGAGAGATACAGATGCATTGTCTATTTATACAGGAATGGAGTTGGGAAAGCTCCAGCTCAGGGAAGTGCAAGATAGAAAAGGTTTCTTAAAGTACATCAGGAGAAAAATGAAGGCTAAGTAAGCGTGGGTCCATTGCTCACTGGAGCAGTCAACGTAGTGACAAGGGTCATGGGAAAGGCTAAGGTACATTTTATACTGTGAGTTTCACTTGCAAGGTTTGTCCTCAGGCCTTCCAGGTTTCTGAGCCCTTGAACATGAAGCAGTATCCTCAGTAATGGGAGGCATAGTCAGGCATCACTTAAATCACTTGGATTTCATACATAAGTCAGTGGAACTTGATTGTCAGGAATGACAAGAAGGAGGATCCAGATAACTGTACTCCAGTCAGCCTCACCTCAGTTCCTGAGAACACTGTTGGAGCCACTCATGTGTAAACACATGAAGAACAGCAAAGTGAATGGGAGTAGCAAAACTATTTCCCATATGCAAATCATGTTTGCTATGACGACGTGTCTGGCAAAAGAAAGGCAGTGGTTCTTATATACCTTGATTTTAATGGTCTTTGACGCCCTCTGTGGCTTTCTCCATAGTCCCCAAAACTGGTGGGACATAGGATGAATAAAGGCACTATGAAATGGACAGAAATTAGGCTGGACTTAAAAAGCCAAGCTTGTGAAGCCAATCTTGCAGCCAGTAAGTAGTGGATCCCTCAGGGATTAGTGCTGGGACCAACACCATTCAACACCTTCATTGATAGTCTGCATGATGAGGTGGAGGGTACTCTTGGCAAGTTTGCAGGTGACACGAGGTGGGGGTGACCCTAACTGGGAAGGCAGGGCTGCTGTCAGAGGGACCTGGACAGGCTGGAGAACTAGGCTGACATAAACTTCATGAGGTTCAGCAAGAACAAAAGCTCTTTCCCTGGTTTGTGGTAATCCCAGCCACAAGGCAGGCTTGGTGCCAGCTGTTGGGAAGCAGCTCTGCAGAAAAGGCTCTGGGGTCCTGGTGCATTACATGCCCTGGACAGCATTAGTCAGGATCTTGACAGCAGGTACTGGGAAGTGATCCTTCCCTTTTATTCAGCACTTGTAGGACCACATCTGGACTACTATGTCCAGTTTTGTGCACTCAGGATAATATTGCTGGAGTGAATCCAGGGGATGGCACCAAGAGTCAGGAACACGTGACATGTGAAGAGAGACTGAGAGCTGGGCCTGTTCAACCTGGAGCAAAATTAGTTCAGAGGATCTTATTGCTTACGTGGTCTGAGAATACAGAGAAGATGGAGCTATAACAGTGTCAGAGATAACTTGCTGTTTCTGAAAGACTACAAATCTTTGCTGTGGATATAGTGGAGTTTCAATCAGCTTGCCTTTCTCCATGCCTTTAGTCTATCTAAGCGGTATAGACTGCGTCATGTCTTTCAGATGAGAGAGATACACTGTTTTGTTTCACTAAAATCTGACTCTCTTGAACTCCAAATCTTTTGTGTTTTCTGAACTAGGAGGATACAGTCCAAAATAAAATTTCTTTCCCAGGTCATTTCCACAGTGAATTATGTCTTCTCACAAGGAACTTTGTAGCGGGTTGGGTTTGTAACCAGGCGGAAACACCGACTTAGTGTAACGGTTTGGTCCAAGATACTCATTACTGTTTGCCTTCTGTGAGATAAGAATTAGGAGAAATGCAAAGCAGGCACCAAACTTGAAAGAATATAAAGTTTATTAACAGACCTAAAAGAAGGAAAAAAAAAATTATACCACACCTTCAGAACTCTTCTCCTCCCCCCACCTTCCTCCCTTCTCCCACTGACAATGTAAAAAGACAACCCTTAAGATGTTCAGTCTGTTTACCACTTCCATAATAACCTTGTTCAGTCCATTTAGAAAGAGAAGTCTCTTCTTGCTCATGCTATGAAAACATTATCACAACGAGACAGCTGCCCACTTCCAAATAACTTTGTTCAGTCCATTTAGGAAGAGGAGTCTCTCTGCTTGCGTGTGAGTCCCTTCCCCCGACTTGCAGCTTTTCCTGCAACTGCTTTCGAGGGTCCACTCTTGAAGGTTTTTGGGGTACAATTGTAAAGTTGAGCTGTTCAGAAGCAAAAGTTCTCTTCACCCATCTCTGGGAACATTTCATCTCTAAGAACAGAGGCCCTTCTCCCTCCCTGGGAACAAAAAGGTCCTCCTCATCATCATCGTTAGGACTATCTCTGGGAGCATCTCTAGGAACTGAGGTTTTCTCCTTTCCCATTTGGAGCAAAAGTCCTCATCGCTTCCATCTCTCCCTGTCCAAACTTCTCATGAAATTACAGCTGCATCAGCATCTGCCTATCTCAGCACAGGTGCTTTTGCTCACAAGTACAAGTTGAACACTCCACCCCCCATATCTTCATGAAATTACCATGCGATACTCTGATATATCATAATTTTACAACAGAATTTCAGCTTTAAGCATCTCCTCTTTCTCTTCCCTCAGGTTTTCAGCTCTTCACAGCAATAAAAGGGTTAATCTCACCTCGGCCTTGCAGCTGTGTGGCTTATCACTGTTGGTCACCCAACCTCTGCGGGACAGCGGTGCCGCTTTGCTGAAATCTTGGCCGCAGTGGTGGGGGGGGGGCGGGAACCGAGCTGCTCTGGCTGCCCACAGCCCTGCTTGGGGGGGGGCGGGGGGGGGGCGGTTCCACAGCTGGAACAGGTCCATGGCTTCAGGATGGCCGTGGCCTGGCCTGGCCCAGCCCGAGCAGGGCCTGGCCGGGCCCACTGGCCCCCGTTTGGGCCCCGCAGCCACCTGTGCCAGCGCCGGGAACGAGAGAGAGCTGTGGGGGATTTGTCTATTCTTAAGTGTGGATCACAGAGGCGGTCACAATTTTAAGTGGCTTAAAGAATTGTCCATATTCAAACTGGCCACTGATAGGCTCTGTCAGGTCATGGGGAAAGCTGTAAGCACTCCTTTGCAAGAACATCACTTCCGAGACTATGCTAGCTAACCCATGACAAACTGTTACCATTTTTACTGCTGCTAAAATGTGCCAAGTACTCTGCTTACCTTTATGAAACTTAACAAAATTTAAGGAATATTTGGAGAACTGCTTGTTACTTAAAATGGGTTCTTTTCCTTCTCTTGTTTAGTAGCACTGGTTTATATTGGAAAATGCATAGACTTTTAACAGCCTCACAGTGTATAGTGATGTACACACAGTGGTGTTTATTTTGGCAAATCTTCTTGCCACTTCTTTGATTAACACAATCACTTCACTAATCCCTCTTCTTTCCCACGGCTTCTGTGTCAAAAAAGCACTCAAGTGGTTTTGACTCAAGCGAAAATCTTCTAGAATCATAACTGCTTGACCTTGAGTTTTTTAGGACCCCAGAGTTTTATAATTTGAACATTTTTCTACCGTGACACCTCTGAATATACAGAAGCAGATACCTTGTTTCTCGTCATCTTGACTTCCAGAGGCAAATGGAAGAACAATAACATTAAACCCATGGCAAAAGGTCTGCTGAGCATGGAGTCAATAATTTCTTGGAGGCAAGGAGAAAGGAATACTCAAAGCTGAGTTGATTTTAGGGCTTTTGAACAATGGGAGGGGTTTTGTCAGCATTGTACAAGGAAATTATTTTAAATAATGGTATCATTTTGGTTTTGATAGTATGAGCTGATACCTTCTCCTCTGCACAGTCTTAAAGTCCACATGCTGAAAAGCAGCACATTTTTCTGGCACATGGCTTTCTTAATTGTGGAATTAAGCACAATAAAATACTATTCTGTTTCAAAATAGGTCTCTAAAGATGCAAAACACTTTGGTTCTCCCCAGAAAGCCTGAGAGCTGTGATACCGGCCCACTGGGTGTGCTGGCTCAGAGCCTGTGGTTTCTTCCTGCAGCTTTTAGTCCCTCATCTTGCTTATTGTCTTCAAGGCAGCAACGGACAAGTCTGAGCTCTGGGTGGGCTGTAAGCCCTATACTTCCATTAGAATTTCACCAAATTAGTAATCTTAGATACATCTAATTGTTGGTAATCTTCATTTGCTAATGAAAACATTCTATAGATAAACAAATCAAAATCCTCCATATGCTTTTGTTATCACCTACCTGTTCCCCTCAGTACCACCAGTGCTCCCAACATCTACACCAGCTGTAGAAATGTGTTCAATTCTGAAGCCCTATTGAAATATTTTGAAGAGCAAATCAATCTCATGTATTACAGTTCCCTGAATAAAAGCATGGGATAACACGTCTTTAAAGAAGAATTATCCCTCTCCAGGAAGAAAGGGAAGCTTCTTGCTGTCACTATATCTATTTCTGACATCTGCTCTAGTGGGCAGAAACTTGTGACTTTGGTGATTAGCAAGCAACATTTGTAAATTCTCTGTTACCATGAGAATTGTTTCAATGGAAGTAAACTAATGAGAAGTCAGGGCTGATTAAATAACATGAAAAGTAGTCTATAACTTAGTGAACCTATGGCAGACTCTAAGGAGTGGGAATTCTTCTTCAAACTATGGGAAATTGCTGCTGCCCTAAGAAGGAACATGCTGTGGTCTCAATCTGACCCTTCCTGAAAATCATGTGAAAGTTATTGCCATTAAGGGAATTTTTGTGATTTTTCTTAAAATTGAGAATTATGAAATTCTGGAGGTTTCTTTCTGCACTCTGCAGTGTATAATCAAGCAAGTGGAGAAGGTCTTTCAGCTCTGGATTCCAGCTACTGGGTTTGACGTATTGACTTTCCCTGATACCTTTACTAAAAATATTGTGGGGTGGGTCTTGCTTGATTGGGGATTTTTGTTATTGTTGTTGCTTTTTTTATTCAGGTAGGTGTGCTGTCACTTTTTTGTGTAGTTACAGCCATGCTTGGAAGCATGTATCTGTTAAGAAGCTCTTCTACCTGCATGCCTGATATCTGTAACGTGACTGTAAGACAAGTGTCTGAACTGAGACAGGTGTTCTGAAATGCCTTTTAAACTCTCACAAATCTTGTAGATACGATGCAGTGAGAAATGGTGGCTGTGCAGGACCAGCAACAAAATGAAATTGGATGGCATGAGTACTGATTAAAGCTAGAAGTTTATGGTATTGTTTTGGAAGTTGCTAGCATGACGAGGCTTGTGCCTGAATAATAGCTAGCTTTCAAGGAATGCTGTTTCTGATTTGCACTAGTCAGGGACAGACCATATGGGGGCTTGATTTTTCCTTTAGTGATGACAGCAAAATACTAAAATACTAAAAATCCCTGGGTATTTTATGCTTAGTGGACCCTCCAGCACAGGTTTTTTTAAATCTATTTTGATTTCTAAATGACAGAATGTGATAAAAACTGATGAACTTTTAAACCTAGTGCTAAAAAAAATAAAAATGAGGGGGGTTGAAAATATTATGGAGACAGAGATAAGAGAGACAGATTAGAGCTGAGAGCTGATTTTGGTGATTTGAGAATAGAAGGAGTTGTAACATTATGGGCAAAATCACAGAGAAATCTTAAAACTGCCACTGTTAAACAAATGTAGAAATCCCCCAGGCTTCTGATATTTTTCTGGGTTCTCTTCACTACAGTGCCCCACTCTGTATAGAAGTAGATTAATTGAAGGGGTTTCTTTCTTTCCAGGCATGCATGAACTGCAGCCCTAGAGTCATTACAACCAAAAAATATCTTCATTATTTTTAAGAGGTTATACTTTGTCTTTCCCTTAAAATTTTCACTATTCAAGTCCTAGGGAAAATAGAACTGGGTTGTTGCGAAGTGTCTATCAGCTACTCTATTTGAAACTTCTGGTTTAGGGTTTATCCATTCTTGTGGTTGTTTTGGCTCAACTCACTGTTTTTATTTCTTGAATGTCTTGCTTCTGTGATGGTTACCTTGATAAAACTCTTTTATACATCTGCAACATAAACTGGCTTTTTCTTCTGGGTTCTTGTGCTTTTGGCTTCTTTTGAGTGCAGTCAAACTGTGATAAGCAAGTCTTGTCATAACTCTCCAAAAAAAAGTTTTACTTGGTTGAAATTGAAAGTCTGTTGGTGCCAAGTGGCAATGTGGTCAGCAATGTGGGTTTCTTTTTGGTTCATATGTATTTTTCTTTTTAAATCTGTTTTCACCATTTGTTGGTGTTGCTTTCTTTTCTTAAAAAAAAATGCAATGATGATATCATTTGAAAAGGCACAAGTTCATTTCATGTTTGTACTGAAAAGCTTTTGGGCTATTGGAAGATTACTACTGATCATGAGCTGGGCTTTTCACAAGCAAAACCACTATGTGCTGAAAGAGTTTGGCAGATATCAGTGGAGTATTAGATGTAACTTATATTACTATATCCTTTGACAATTAAGAAGCCTGGAGGTTTTGGATTAAAATTACAGTGAAACTTTGAGAAGAAGCATCAATGCTCATACTTGCTGTTATGACTAACAATACAAATGGCTACATAAGATTTAAAAATAAAGCTTAAAAATATTAGTATTGATATTTAAAAATAACCAGATTAAATTTCGCTTTTTGCTGTTATTTTTGTGACTTTGAAGCTCCAGGATCATGGAGGGGGTGAAAGTGAAGAACAGCTTCCTAAATGCTGTTTGGGCACTGGAAAGAAGAATACAAAGTTCACATTTTGGATGCAGAAAAATAAAGCAAAGTACTTGAAACTGTTCTGAAACGTGGTATATTTCACTGTTAAGGTGTCAGGGATTGTTATATGAAAATTTATGACCCTGGCTTTTCTATTTTCTGTTTTGTTTAATTATACATAGAGAGAAAGGAACCTGCCCTCTCTATAAAACATATGGCTTATTGGAGATCAGATGCATGCTCTCACTTCCACATGTACCACATCGTCTGAGATCCAAAAAAGAGTGAAAAGACAGGCATTACATGAAGTTAAATATGTTGCTCTGGATTCTTCCATTCTCCCTTTTTTATCATAATATTTGAAACATTATCCACTTTTAGGGCAAAGTTCAGTCTGAGTCATGGTAATAAATGTTAAAATTTACTTAGAATGCATATTCTTTTTTTCCGGACAAATAGTTCCGTTTTCATTAATAATGAGTTTTAGTTTCTTCTTTTTTTTTTTTTTTTTTTTCATTTTGCCTATAAATAGGCATCTCTGTTCTGACTTTAACATATATGAAGTAAAAGTATTTGGATTCTGCCTCTCATTGCTCTTGGTTGATGGTTGATCCTCATTTTTCTTGGTTATCTATGTGAACTACAATGTTACAATTTTCTGACGCATACTGGTAATATGTATTACTGCCAAATGGAATGAATGCAGAAAATTATACTCAGTCTTCAGGATATAGCTGTTGATGGAACAGGTTCTACACTGTTGCTTTCCATCCTTTTCAGTCACTTCTAGGTTATTAACTGACTGCAGACTTAGTTCTAAAATTAATCAACATTTAAAAAATATTTTGGGAAAACAAACTCTTTTTTTTTTTTTTTTTTAATAGAATACTAAATTTGAAAATAGTAGACACACAAAATGGTCACCATCTTTTCAGCACTTCTTCTAGGCAGGTCCCTGAGCTGGGAATGCTGCTGCATTCTCAGTTCAGAGGGCAAATGTGGGACAGGAAGGAAATAAGGTTAACTTCTTGCCTAGCAGGAGCATGCACAGGTGCTGTGACAAAATAAGTAGGAAAGCTGTAACATTTCTAAATGCAGGAATTGGGAAAGGTAAACTTGCTCTAAGACTGCAATATGGGAAACCCTAAAGTTTAGACTTTGAAAGTCAAAACCTCTGGAGGTTGAAATTTGTTTTTGTTCCCTAAATGTTGATTATATAGTTGTGTAAATTGCAGAGGTGATAAGGATTCAATTCCCCTTGCTGTTCACATACTGTAAACTTGTTTGGAGACTCTTTAATAATGTCTAACATAGTGGATCTAGATATGTGCTCTCCATGATATTTGGAAAGTTATGGCAGTCAGGCCAAGTCCTCGGTGAGTGGAGGAAAAGAAACCTTGTATCTATCTTTTAAAAAAGTAGAAATGAGGACCCCAGTAACTACTGACCTCTCAGCCTCGATGTTTAAGGTCCCTTCCAACCCAAGCCATTCTATGATCCTAAGTAGAGAAGTATTACTCTTTTGTCCTGGACAAATATATTACAATGTAGACACTTAAGTGCTTTCCTTATCACAGTTTTACTTGAAGGAATTGAAATTTATACGAAATATAAACTGTTCCCATAGGAACAAAAGCCAAAGAAGATTGCTAAGATAATGAGGAATTATCTGGTTTAGAGTGTATGTAGAACTTCTTGAGAATAAAAGATTAGAAAAAAAAAATTCCTGCCTGCAGAAACTGAGCAAATTCAAAAGACAAAGAGAACTGCCCTAGAACTTCAACATACAGTTGCCTTTCCAAGTAAGCATGGAGTGGAGTTGGGTTAGTGATGATGACGTCTAGGATTTCAGGCATGTGAAGTTACAGAATTGTTTGTTGGACTTTAATAGAAAGCATCTTAGTTGCTCACTTGTTGTTTTGTGACCACTAACTTGTGGAGGGTTTTTTTGTAAGCTCTTAAAAGTCAATGAACTTTTTAGTATCTGCAAGCTCTATGTTTTATACTAGAACAAAGTATGTGTTACTGAGAAAACAGAAGCCCATAAAAATGCAGAGTAGCAGCATGGTCTAACATTTGGCTAAAAAAAAAAAAAAGAAAAGGTTTTTTTTAGCCTCTGACTGTTTACCTTAAACTGAAATCTGAAAATGCTAGTATGCTGTGCATCTGTGTACAACAAGATTTCTTTCTGATATCATTTTGGGATTCTTAGTGGTTTTGATAAAAGTACTGTGCCATAAATAGCTTCTTGTCCTATGAAACAAAGATACGGAGATCCTTTTGTATAACTCATACCATAAATTAAGTTAGAATATTTTTAATCCTATTGTAAATATGAAAGTCCAAATGTACTTCCTGTCTTGTAAACATATTTTATTAGAAGTTAAAGCAACAAGACACTCCCTATTTTAACATGCCTTCATGCTATCTACACCTGGCTTTTAAAAATATTGGCCTGCTCTACACTGCCAGAAGGCATTCACATGCAATAATTAAAGGATTACAGAAAACCATCAGAGAATCTTGATGAGTTTTATGCATAACATTTCCTCATATTCTGAGTTGTAATTGGTAGTTTGCAGAAGAAGGACTGGGATAACTTCATTAACTGGATGATAAATGAGTGTGTCAAAGTCTGGAAAAAAATCTCAGGCAGAGGACTTTTCTCTGTATTAAACATTGACTATGGATATATGTGTAGATATAGAATCTACTTTTACTAAAATATCCATGTATGGGGTTGTAATATGGAGTCAGCTATGAAACAACACATTGTGCTTGAAAAGGATGAGGGTTACAAGCAAACTTAATGTCTTCATTTTAAAATTACTTTTTAAATATCCATGTTTCTAAACACTCTGGTGTTCGTAGAATAGACCACAATAAGTGTTTGTTACTGTACACTTTAAGCAACTTTAATTTGTTACTTACACTGTAAGCAAGGTAATTTCTTACTTTCTTTCCACAGTGTAAAGGGCTGTGGGATTTTCTAAAAGACTTTGTGCCATCATCTTTGTACTTAAGGTTGCTTTTTCCACATGCTGTTCAGGCTCTTAGGTATCTTGCCCTGATTTTCTTATGTTGATATTAGAAGTGAATTCTTAACTTTTGCACACTTCCAAGGATGTTGATTCCACCATTTCCCTAGGCAGCCTATTCCACTGCCTGACCACCATTTCAGTGAAGAAATTTTTCCTAATATCTAATCTAAACCTCCCCTGGTGCAATTTGAGGCCATTTTCTGGTGGATTGTGTCTTGCCTCTTTAAGGTTTTTTTTAACATAATTTAAAGAAACAAAACTGTATCAGGAATTCTAAGGTTGAAAAGAGAATGGCATAGTATATATAGTTGAAACTAGAACAAAAGCCTGTCTTTTCCATGTTGGTTAGTCTGTGCCATGCATTATGCATGTGGTGTTCTTTAATTGAGTAATTTGTTATAAGACCATCTGCTGTGGTAGGTACTTGGGAAAAAAAGTGAATGAGGCTTAGTATTTTAAGAAGTTTTTTTGTAAACCCAGGAGAAATCAATTCATTTTCTTTCCTAGAGTGATACTTTCTAGCACCCAGCACACAAAATGTAATAGTGTATATTGGTATAGTTTCAAATTTATAACTTCCTGTGTTCCAAAGACTGAAATTTAAAAATAGATTTATAAAATGTTCTTGTAAAAGGGAAATTCAAACAAGATGTTTTCCTTCAAAATTCAGGCAAGACTACAGAGCTTGATTATCACAGAGTAGTTATTCTTTCCCAGTCTATAGGCTTCTGATCCCCCTCAACATGACACAGCTGCACCTGATGCTGAAGCTGTGGATTCTTCAGCAGCCTGCCAGGCAGTGAGATGGTTAGTTTCCTGACAGTGCATTTAGGTCTTGATGCATCTGAATTTACTCAGAAAAGTCTCAACCAGCTCTAGGAATAACACATTTTAGAGCAAATCATCACTTGTCTTGAGACTTATCCCTTAAAACTGTGCAGAAATGTTAGCACCTTGTTAAGGTGTGTCATCTGCAATGGGTTGTAGTTTTCATTGCCTGATGATGGGAAGAGTCAATAAAGAATTATTTTTTTGGTTATGTCTTCATGCCTAGATACTACCAGGCTTGGCTGCAAGCCAGCTCTAGCCTGCAAATAGTGCAGCTTTATGTTAGGATAGCATCACGTCTCTGCAAATTCCCCATGCTTCTCATCTGATTTGCAGTATAGCCAGTATAAAATCATGATCGCCTGCTCTTACTGGGAAACATGATAATAGACCTGCAAGGAGGCAGGGCATGTTCAGTGGCAATATCCAGGCTGTATCGTTAGGTAAAAGAAATCTGCACTACCTCTGTTTCCAATATTCATATCTAGAACACAGAGAACATGTGGTTTTGTTGTAGTGGGTTGTCCTTGGCTGGCTGAGAGGTGCCCACTAACCTGCTCTCTCACTTCCCCTACCCTGCAGGACAGGAGGAGAAGAAACAATAAAAAGTTAATGAGTTAAGATAAGTACAGGGAGTTGCTTGTGAAGTACCGAAACTGTCAAAACAGACTTGGGCTAACCAGCAGCAAAGTAGATAGTGAGAAGCAAAAAAAAGAGCTGAAAATACCTTTCTCCCACCTCTTCCTTCTTCACAGGCTCACCTTCACTCCCAGCTCTTCCCCTGAGCAGCACAGGAGGATGGGGAATGAAGGTTGTAGTCAATTCATAATATATTGTATCTGTTGCTCCTTCCTCATGTTTTTCCCCTGTTCCAGCATGTGGTTTTTCCCACTGTATACAGTCCTTCACAAATGTTTCCAAGGTGTGTCCTTCCCATAGGCTGCAGTTTTTCATGAGCTGCTTCAGCACAGATCACTCCCACAGGGTGCGGTCCCTCAGGAACAGGCTGCTCCAGCATGGGTCCCCCCTGGGGTCACAAGTCCTGCCAGCAAACCTGCTCCTTCATGGGTTCCTCTCCATGGGCTACAGCTCCTGCCAAGAGCCTGCTCCTACACAGGCTGTACATAGGTTCTCCACAGGCTGCAGCTTTCTTAGGGCATGTGCCCCTGCTCTAGCATGGGGTCGTCCACAGGCTGCAAGTGGTTCTCTGCTCCATGGTGCTCCTCCATAGGCTGCAGGAGCACTAACTACGCCACCATGGTGTTCACCCCAGTCTGTTCTGGCACCTGATGCACCTCCTCCCACTCCTTCTTTCACATTGGTGTCTGCAGGGCTGTTTCTCTCATGTTTTCCTTCCTATCATATATTACCATACCTTAAATGTCTTTTCACAGAGGCACTAGCAATATTGCTGATAGGCTCAGTTTTGGCTGGAAGCAAGTCTGCCTTGGAGATGGCTGGAACTCTCTCTGGTCAACATTAGGGCAGCTTCTGGTGTTTTCTTACAGAAACCACCTCTCCAACACACCTCACACTACCAAAACCTTGCCATGAAAACCCAATACATATGTAAAGAAATGTAAGCATATCAAGGAATTGTTAACAAGTTTAAGATAATCCTATGTGATTGTGTATCACTTTGTTTCTCTTCTTTTCTCTCTTTCTTTCTTTCTTTCTTTTTTCTTTCTTTTTCTTTCTTTCTTTCTTTCTTTCTTTCTGCCTTTCTGCCTTTCTGCCTTTCTGCCTTTCTTCTTTGTTTTTTTATCTTTGGCACTAGCAGTACTAAGGCTCTCAGGTTCTTAGCATATCTGTTTACTTTGGTTATCACTCACTCAAACTCCTAATCCTTTCAGTCTGCTCTTCTGGAAAATACTGGTATGGGACGTTGCTGACTTGGTACTAATATGCCAGTAGAGAAGTCCATAGGTAGTGAAATTCTAGACTGTTTCCTTTTTCCACATTTTTTCCCCACTTTAAAAATTTCTCTCAAAATAATATAATTACTTAACTCATAGCTATTGTGTTTGGGCATATTTCTACTTCCTTCCCCTTTGGGATTAGTGTAATACTCCATTTGATATCCACAAGTTAGCTAACACCGGAATGGAATCCACGTATCAGCTGAGATAAAATATATATTCTACATGGAATATAGGTGAGATCTCCTGGGATTTGTGAATGTGTATCACTGTTGGGGTCTCCCCCCCTCCGCCATGTGGTCCTGGGAGAGGGGCCCTGGGGGGGAGGCACGGGGTTTCCCTGCCCCTGGTCAGCTTTGTTCCCCATTGGTTGTTTTGTTTTCCCCTGCGCGGGCAAAGACTCTCGGGTCCCGTGATTGTGGCAGTCCCTCGGCAGAGCTCCGGCCATGCAGCTGGAGAAATAAACATCTCTGAAACATCTATCAAGAATTGGTCCATATAGATTTCTTTCCACGGGCCTCCTTGTCTGATACACGTGTTGCAGTATCCCCACTGTAACAAATGGTGGATAATGCGAGCAGAACAATCCCCGATCCCTAAGGACAGTGACTGATTTGTGAGTAAACTCCGGATTTCTCTTCTTGTTTTTGTTTTGCTGTTCCATCCCTAAACTATGGAGGAACCATGGAAAGACTCTTGGCTCTCAGAGCTGCATATGGACATTTATCTTAAATTTGAAAAGATTCTTGAGCAAAGATTTGTAAATTTTAGCTTAATTCAAGCTCAAAAGGAACTGAAACATTTCCTTTCATGGTTGTTTAAGAACTTTTTCTATGTTTCTTGGGATTTAATTCTTACCAAAGACTTTTGGAAAACCGTTTGGACACAGTTGATTTCTGAGTCAAAATATATGCCCATGGAAGAATATTTTCTTGAATATTATTTAATTATCAAGACTGTTGAACAATGTCAGCTGTGTCCTTGCGAAATTAAAACTGCTTCAGGGACAGTGCGACCCAGGTCATGTGGACCGAGCGCTCTGCGAGCAGCAGCGAGGCAGTTCCCGCGTGCGGGCGGAGCCACGCGAGCCGCAGTGTCGGTGGCGGAGCGAGGAGCGGCGGGACCCGGCGGTGCCCACCCAGCCCCACGCGTGCATGGTGGAGCGAGCCCCGTGAACGCCCGACCGAGAGGGGCGGCGCGCGGGTGGCGGCCGGTGGTGGTGGCGGTGGAGCGGAGCTGTGCCCAGCTAAAACGCGCGCTGGAGCAGGGCGCGGGGGGGTCATGACTCAGGGGCCCAGCCGAGATGTGGGTGCGGCCCCAGGCAGCGGCAGCGCAGCTGAGAGCAGAGGCGGCGGCGTGCAGGGAGCTGAGCGGCGCGGCCCGGCCCAGCTCGTGCAGCCCCAAATGCGACCCCGGGAAGAGCGCGCAGGCACGAGCAGCTCCGGCATCCCCAGCAGCCCTGGCAGTTCCAACACGGGAGTGAGCAAAAGTGAAAGAGAAAGGAAAAACACAGTGAGACAGAAAACAGCAGCCACTCGGAAAAAGGAAAAAATCACCGTAGCTAAGGTTTTAGGGATAGTAAAATGGTGTAATGTTAAACAAAATTATAGTTTTATAACAAGATGTGAAGACCAGCAAGACATACTCGTTCATAGAACTGCCATTAAAAAGAATAAGCCTGAAGAATACATCCCAAGCTTACGAGATTGAGAAATAGTAGAGTTCAAAATTGTGCAAGGTAGAAAAGGGTTACAAGCAGCAGAGGTCACTGGGCCTGATGGTGTTCCTGTAAAAGGCAGTATATATGCTAAAAATCGTAGTCATGTTAGACAATATCTCCATTATAAGCCCCTCCTACAGTCTCCCTTTCCTAATCCCACCTTTCCCTTTTACTCTATATCCTAATACCCCCAGCGTATTCCCAATCCGTTTTTTCACCCATGGTTTCCCTCACAAAACCATGCCTTTGCCAATTGTTTCCCCAAAAATCCCTTTCCAATGCTGAGTGGGGGATGAAGAGGGGGCGGGAAGAAATTAACTATTGTGGTTTAGAGTTCTAACAGGTACAAATGGAAGAAACCCTCTCCTGCCTCAGTTTCCCCAAAAGCATGCCTGGAGAGTCTTGTCTCCCTTTTGTCAGCCTTAAGATGTTCCAGAGAATCTGTTTGGACATTTAAAGACTCAGGAGGGTGGCTTGTTTCGTTTTGAAACTGTCCTTATTATCTCATGTTTATCCAGTTGTTTTCAATGTTAAGTTTTAAATCTCTTTTGTTAAAAATAAACGGGTGAAATGTTGGGGTCTCCCCCCCTGCCATGGAGCCCTGGGAGAGGGGCCCTGAGGGCACAGACACGGGGTTTCCCTGCCCCTGGTCAGCCTCGTTCCCATTGGTTGTTTTGTGTTCCCTGCGCGGGCAGAAGGACCCTCGGGTCCCGTGATTGAAGCAGTTCCTCGGCAGATCCCGGCCATGCGGCTGGAGGAATAAACATCTCTGAAACATCTACCAAGAATCGGTCCATATAGATTTCTTTTCCACGGGCCTTGTTGTCTGATACATGTGTTGCAGTATCCCCATTGTAACACATCACCCCATAAAACTAGATGATTTCTGCAGTTCCTGACCTCTCCTGAGAACAGCATACATTTAGTGACAGTACAAAAATCATGACATTAATTTATAGGTTGAATTTGGAGTATTGACAAATGATGTATGGTTGGCTGAGCCTGGGGAGAGTTCAATGAATATCATAATTTACTGCTCCAAACCTAAAACACACAATCTATTTTTCGTTCTCTGTCACTATTCAGCTTGCATTAAGTTTGGCTACTTATGGTGCGTAAGGTACACAGGACTGTTGGCAGGTTAACTGTTTCAAGTCTTTGAAACACTTTTGTCACTGAATGAAAGCAACCTGAGAAGAGTGGTGTGTGTAGAAGGGCACAGAAATCTTTGTGTGCTACTGATGTGTGCTTGGCCATGTATTCAGCATTGGATATTCTACTTCATGTAGAGTCTGGGCATGAAGACTTTGGGCAAATTTGTGCACATTCAAAAAAGTCAAAACCGTAACAAAACAAGCTAAAGGTAAGCATTTGGTGTGCAGCGTCCATCCGTCTTCATAACATTTTAAGAGGTTGCTACAACCTCTAGTGGTATCAGCATTAGCACAGCCCCGTGGGCTGTTGAACAATCAGAGTGGCCACTGCAGCCAGGGTGATCAGTAAAGCTTCTACATTTGCATTTCACTGCTGGCTAGTGCTGAGAACAAAAGCAATTTTAAGACTGAACCACGTGCTGGATTGCTGAAGCTATGTAGCGATAGGCAAAGACATGGTTTTATGTGACTCTTGACCACACATTCTTGTAAGATTTTTCTAGAGCTGTCCCAGTTCTTATACCTGCAGAGCAAAGCAGCTTAATGCATTGTCACAGCCCATTCAGCCTTTTTAATCTCTCTGCCAATATTTAAGGGGAAAACATATAGAACTGTGACTTACCTTTAAGAACATAAGTAAATAAATTTTAGGTAGAAGTAACTCTGAATTTCAATAATTCAAATTATTCACTTTTCCAGTGTATTTGAAAAGACTACCACAGGTATGGTAGATATGCAGATGAATCACTAATACACCAATTAGCAGATATTCCAGTTACCGACTCATGTATTCCCAGACAGCTGAGATTCCTCTGTTTACAGTAATTGATAATCCTGGGTGTAAGTTCCAAACAAGTCAGCAATAAATTTCTCAGAGAGAAGTTAACCTTCTCCCTGGTAAATAAATAAAAATTATTTCCTGAATTAATTTTACTGTATGAATTTGGGATGTTCAGCCTTAAATTCTCCAGAGTTCTTATTTTTAATAGGGAAATTCAGTCTAAGGCCAGGAAGCAAATTGTGCTTCAGATGTCCAAAGAAGCTTAATTAAAAAATCCCAATTTATCAGTCATAATTATTGCTTAATGTAATTTTAAAACAGTGTGGTTTTAAAAAGTGCCCCAAAGTATACTGCTTTTCTTCAAATGCAGTATGACATTTATTGCAATTCAGTCTTCTCTATTGAAGATTGCAATGAAGGAGGAAAATATGAATGTATTTTCTGTAATTGTCATTCAAGTTTATTCATACAATGTTTTCATAACCTATGCAGATAAATTATCCTGTTTGCTCTAAAAAAGCTTTCTTTTTTTCCAATATCTTTCCTAAAGCATGGCTACTTTTAAAGTTTTGTTTTGAGCAATTTTAACTGCTTCAAACTGCTTCTAAATCTTCCTTGCAAAATCTGATGTTAAAAGTGAAATTATTTAATGGAAAACAACCATAGAGAAGCTGTTGTTGCCTTTTAGCTTTTAGTCATTTAGTTAGCTCTTTTTCTCATTTTGTTTTCAAACTTATAAAATAGTGTATTAATGTGAAAATAAGGCAAGTAAGGTGTTAATGATGACAAATATATTAATTTTCCCCCTCCTGCTGAAACAGGTACAATTGGTGTAAAAATTTATATAAAAATAGAGAAAATATATGTTCTTATTTGAGAACTTTTTTGCATTTTGCTTTAGATTCAGTTTTTATCAATTTGTAATTGTTCCAGAAGACAGAATAAACATCGTATTGGGTTTGAGTTTTGCAGGTATTTGGTGGATCAAACTTGCAGTGCTGTTTGATGGGTTTTGGTGACCACCTGTTGTGACAGTTTCACTACATTCTTTCAAGCAGTTTTATAGGGTTGCTTTGTATTAGATGGAGTTCTTTTTTTCTTAATTCAAATAGACCGATCACTCTTCTCATACCATAGCGAAGTCAAAATCAACAATTCTGTTCACAAAAGCAATGCAAATACTTCCAAATACTTCCAAGTATATTAATGCATTCATATAATGTTCTGGCATATGTTAGGTGTTTAAGATTGATATAAGTAAAAATTATATGATGTGTACTAGTCTTCTGCTGTCTTATGAAGATTAGAGCCTTACTTTGAAGTGAAATCTCCATATTAACTGGAATTATGAGGAATCTTGTTCTGCTTCTAAAGGATAGAGCGCTAGATCCATTTACTTTCAGGAAAGCTGTACTTTTTGAAAACGTGGGAGATTTCTTATTTAAAGAAAAAGGATCTGTATGTGGACTTAATTTAGCAATTAATTTTTTTAAGGCACAGCAACATAAAATTATTAGTAACTCTTGTGAGTCTATCATTTTATTGGGTAGCAATAAGGAGTGTTTAGCCTGCATTTTCATGATCATGTAAGACAAGATTGAAAAACTAATCTAAAGTTTCTTTTTTATGTTTAAGCCCAAGCTTTTCCTTAAAAATGTGTGTAGTTTTAAAGTTAAAATACATGCACAGTATTGTTGTTTTCCTAATAATGAAATAATATTAACTGGTCTATTATAAAGAATCATTGATTTGTAAACTAGACATATTTTAATATATTCCTGTGTTTAGGATAAAATCACAACCCTATTGGCTAGCAGAAAAATTAAGCAAACTTAAAATTAGTGAAGTGGAAAAGAGAACAAAGACCATTTCATCACATTCCAAGTAAGAACAATGGCTCACTAAAATAAATTATCTCTGTTTCATAAGCAGGAAGTACTTTATAAAGTGCCCCCCAAAGGTAGCCCTTTGGAGTGCTGTTGGAAAACAGCCAACTCCATTTCAGAATGGTACTAGATCAGTGGCTGTGAATTTGGCTGTCTTTTTAGAACGTTCTTCACCGGCCAAACCTCTCAGTAGTTTAGCATTTGGTTTCAGTTTCAAGGGAAAAAAATCAATCCTGTATCTGAAGTTTATACTCCATAAATAAAACATGAAGTCAATATTACATCTGTTACTGATAATTTTGAGTGGACCTAGAAATTGAAATAATCAAATCAGAGAATTTGCTGTGGACACATAAAATAAATATGACTAATAAATGTAAAATGAAAGAAAATTTGAACGTGCTAATAGACAAGCCTCTAGATAATTAAGTTAACCTGTCTAAGAAAGACAGATATGTGTTAGGTATGTTCCTATAAACATGAATCCAGTAAGAATGGCAAAATATCTTACTGTGTAGCTTCTGCTTTATATTTTAAACATCAGCAATATTATCATGGTAAGTTTGTTTGAATGTGTAAGGAGGTTAGCCTAAACCTCACTATAGCTTACAATCACCTCGCTGACAAAATAAGAAGGGAATTAAATAGACATGCTGACATTTATCTCTGCTTTTCTCTCTAGTGATGGAAATGAATTAATGCAGGAAACTCAAAAAGCCAATGTAATTTCAAAATGTTCTGCTCAGTGACAGTGTGAATCTTTTCCAAGTTTACTGCAATGTCCATGACATCTGTGTGATGCAGGAAGCAGTGCTCCCAGCATTTTTCACTAGATATAGCAGTACTCTCCTGCTAATAAATGCTGTCCTTGCTGCTGGTACTCATCAGCAATAAAGTAGAAATCAGCAATACTCAGATATGTATGTAACCTCTACCTTATGTTTGTCTAACTATAATTCCAGTATGTGCTGAGTATAAATATTTTTCTTCTCACATGGCATTTCATGTTGACAATCATACTTTTTTTTATGGGAAGAATTTATTATTTCTGGGAAGTGTTTATTATTTGTCTACAGAAATATGATTTAGATGAAGATATAGTTTACTGTGGTTAAGAACCAACTGAAAAGAAACCCTAAAAATCATATGTGTCACTAACTAGTCCTTCAAATATAATGCCCTGCTATGCATTTCTTGGTGTCTGGAGATATCCTTGGGTTCATATTCTATCAATATGTATAATTTTAATTAAAATGTAGACATCACTGTAATAAGAATTAGTATTGTAAGACAGCAATCTAAGGGAAAAAGACTTAATATCTTAATGTCTAAGGGCTTATTTTTAAACTCTATGATCATAGTAGGAGAAATGTGAGGAGGAAGAAGTTGGAAGGAGAGCTGTGTGTTTCTGCATGTGATTATGTCAATTTACTTTATAGGCAGTTTTTAACTGCATGCCTGCTAAGTTAAAAAAATAGCGGTATCCCATGAATTTTGCGATTTTAAGTAATTTTATTTTTTTAAGGTTGTCACAGCTATAATTTTAATCTCCTTTGTGAATCAAATAGCTGACAGCATGTAAAAAATTGTATGTTTGCTGATGAAGGCTATTATGAATTCTGAGGGGTATTATGAATGCTTTCTTTAATGGAAGTCATGATGAAAAACTACAAATTTATAACTCTAAGTAGCGTATTTGTAAAAATCTTCATTCAGATTTGAGAGTTTGTATTTATAAGCATTATACATGTATTTGTTGATATAAACTTTGGGTTTCATGAGGGATCAAATCAAGGGAGTAAATGAAGTTGTCAATTTTTTCTGATATAAAAAGAAAAGATTTCTCTCTTTCTAGCTTAGTAAAGCATTACTTCTCCAAAATGTCACTATCATTTGTATAACAAGTTTTTTTCATTCATGCTTCAATCTATTATATTGCACTACTAGTTTTGGGCATGGAAACTGATTCCTTAATTATATAAGTTACTGTAATTCTATGCAAAGGCATATGTTAGGGTTTATTACAAAAATGTAAAGAATAATAATTGTCTGCCTACCCTTATCCGATTCTGGGGAAAAAAAAAGACAGAATTATGTGTATAGTTGCTTTTTATTACTTGCTCATTATTATGACCTCATTGTAACACCGTGATCCAGGAAAAAAACCCTACTGTCATACTCATTTGTTCATGACTAAGTTAATAAACCCCTGCTTACCCTCACTTATCACAAAATCAAGAGGGGCTTTTTTGCATTTTTTTAAGGCAGTGGAACTTAGGAGGAGGCCACTCCAAGCAGAAGGAAGAGCAACATTCAAGTCAGCCATTTTCTCACTTAAAATCTTTGATGCAGAAAATAGGAAAAGCATATGGCAGCATAAGAATTGTACTTTTGCCCATTAGTTGAGTGTGCTGATGGTGCTGAATAACTCCTTTTTAAATGACAGTGATCAATTTTCTCATCCCTACTGTTAAAAACTAATTTCTCTGTAGAATTAGTTTTCTAGATTGCTTTCTCCACTAAAAGATATCAGCCATGGATTTGAATTTAGCTTAAGTCGTGAGAAATTGGGATCTTTGTCATGGAGTCTCGGTAGGGAACAGAGAAGACCAGTCTTTGCCAGTGCATGACTTCAAATCCTCCATAAGGAAAGGATATTCATCCCCTCCCCTCCAGTTCAGCGTGTGCCTAAAATTCACTTCACAAGTAAGCTGTTAGTGGGCAATTCATCACCAGTGTGCATTAATTACAGCTACATCTTCTCACTGTAGTCAGCACCTCTGATTTACAGACCTAAATCCTAATCTTTTGCTGCAGTTCTTACTTTATATGGTTCAAAATATTAAATTTAAACATTCTTATACTTTCACGGTGAGTTGTTTACCCTTAAATAAAGATGTAAGATTTGAAATAAAACTTTTGTCAGTGAGTTTCCAGTGATTTCAGCAGAACTCTTGAAATTTCCAATATATAATCTTGGTATGTTCTGTAAGACTGCATTCATCAAGACTTATTGTCTTGGAAGAAAATGACACAATTGAAGATGGATCTATTTACTGTTTTCCTGGTTCAACAAAGGACATAGTTTTACTGTTATGAATCTTGGAAGTCTACTGAATTAAAAAATAAAAAGAAAAATTGTCCTATTAACTTAATGAAAGTATGGATTATGAGTTTCAGCTTCAAGCAACTGTATCTTCTCAGGCAGTCTTACGTGTCTCTTACTTACTGATCATGATGTAGAGATCTGAATGGTGTATAGTAAAACCCAGGAATCTAAAATTTCATATTTTAGATACAATTTTTTTAGTAGACTGTTATTTACAGGAAGTTTTTCCTGATTGGAAAACATCTATTTTCATAGACATTGAAAGAATGTCTCTTTTCATAAAATATTTTCTAATCTAAATAATGTTTACATGTATCAAATGTAAAAATCCACTCTATACTGGGAATAAAAGTTACAAGTTTAAAATGAAAGTAAGAAATTGATAATGAAAATGTAATCCCCTTTGGGTTTAAATTATGTAGATGTGAAAGACTTTCCTAATTATGTTTCCTTAGATACTAACTCCAGACTATGAACTTCTAAGATTTATTTCTTTGCAGTAGCACCCCGTTAAAAACCCCCAAGAATAAAGTGGAAGACACAGAGACATTTCTGGCTAATACTTTGTTCTGCCTCAGAGTAAAATTTTATGCAACTGAGAATCAAGTAGAACACGTACTGCATTACAGATGATTTCAGTCAGAAGTTCTCTGTAATTGCTTTGAATGGGTTTCTTTACACTTCCAATGCCATAAAAACCTTCTTAGCTCTCATAGTAACAAGGACTCACATCTTAAACACAACTTTTAGAGTTTGGGGAAAATTTTGCATTTAGTGGACAATGGAAACACAGAAAGAAAAAAATATGTTCTTTCAGGAGGTTTGTTGTTATGAAAGTCATGTATAGTACCATGCAGGAAAGTTTCCTAGCCCCTTTACATCAGAAGAGGGCAACACTAACGCTGCTCTCTGTGCTCAGCCAAAATGGCACAACCTTTAATAAATCTCAAGTATTCATAGCTTGAAGCCTTGCTTTAGTTAGGCATGTTTAGCAAAAGAAAAGAAGAAAGGGAGATTGCAAAGACATCCTAGTGTGGTAGTTATTGCCTGCTCCTACTGATTTAATGCAGAAGATACTCAGATGGCTGGAGTGAAAGTCATGATCAAAGGCATAAGGGCAATGAAGCATATACTGGCAATGGTATGCATTTTTTCTTCCATGTATTGAAACTAGTCCTTTTCACCTTGATTTTGTAAAGGAAACTAATACTTTTTAAATTATTTATCTTATCTAACAATATTTCTGATCTTCAAGTGACAAGCTTTGTCAATACTTCAAAGACTGAATATTTAACAAATTAAAAAAGAAAAGTGAAATGAACCCTAGGATTTGTACCAGTTTATTTGGGTATTGGATTCTCTTACTAGATCATAACTTAAACGCTTGAAAATGGAAAGGAGGCATACTTTACATTTGCACAGAAGGTATTAAATTTCCCATGCATTCGAAAAACAGCACTATAACATTCCCAAGAGGAATAAAAATATTGTGGGAGTAGACTAAATCTGAAATACCACAAATTTTGAATATATAAAAATGCTATTGCTGACTGCCAGTCATGGGGTAGCAGCAAAAGCTGATGTGATAGCACCTTCTGTGTGTTTTGTTCCTGGTGACAGACCTTTTTTGGACACTTGACTGATGGTGTTTATGTCATTCCCACTACAGACATGCTGCCTGAGGTTATTTTACTTTCATGCCATTGCAATTTAACGTTAATAACTGTTGAAACAGGTATGAATTGACAGTCCTGGGGAACTGTATAATGCCCACGTCAGATTCTTGTTACTGGCCCATTAGTTTCAGACAAAATGTAAATGTTTCTTCTATGTTTAGGCAGGTTTTCATAATTCTTACTTTTCAATTTAAAGAAAGTTTGAATTGAGAGTGAAATTTTGCTGGGCATATTTTTGGGTAATGATGTCAGCTCACTGTTGATCTGTTGGACATACTGACTTGATAAACATTTGTGGTGCAATGAGAGGCACTAGTCCGCAGCGTGAAGTAGAATACCTAATTTTAAAGAATACCTATAAATCTACCCTCAATAACTAATTTATCCACTAAGTCGCATTTTCCTCCTGGAATGGCATCGTTCATTTCTGTAGGACTAATCACAGACTAAGGTGATATACACTTCTTTTTAATAGCAGAAATTGCCATTGTCATAAAGAAAAAAAAAGAAGACAAAAGTCTTGTAGTTACATTAGCAATGGTATCGAGCAAAGGAAATTACTTCCTTGTAGGCTATTTTTCTTCATTTTCCCATACACTCTCCATTTTTCAAGCAAGTCATCTTGAGTTCTGTTTCTGTATGAAAACTACATTCTCAAGCAGCATTGCATATGAGGAACTTTGCTTCTTGCTGTTTTAATGGGCAAGAGTTTAATGGATGGTAACATCAGTATGATAAATCTTTTAAAATACTTGTCTTCAAAATGATTGACTTAACATTGTACACGTTTATATTATAGACGGGACAATAGACAGACTAGTAGCTGAGTGCTGGTTATTCAAGCTGAAACTTTTCATCAGACCTGCAGAAACAAATGGGATATTTTCAGGAAAATGTCAGCTTTGATGTATCTCAATAAATACAGACATATACAGCTGGCTGTTTGCAAACACAGATACATAATCAGATTAATTATCAGAGCCCTGTTCTTGATAAATCTTGCATCTGCAGATAAGTGTGGCAGAAATAACAGTTTTAAATGCTAATAAATGTCCTTTGGTAATTATTGTAGTTAACTGTACTCTCCTTATGCCAACTCAAATTTAAAATAGCAAATAATGGGGAAATGGAAGTTTCTTTTTGTATATTGTTTTTGTATAATACTTAGACCACATCTTCCGTCACTTAAAAAAAAAATGCATTAGCAAAATATGCTAACAGATAAAGTTACAGAGTATGTGTTCATATTCTGTAATTTTCATTTATCTTGATTGCTGCATTATTCAGTATTTCTTTAAGCAAAAAAAAGAAAACCGTAATGCCCAAATGAAAGGCGTGTATGTCGTTAAACTGATGGTATAGTCAAAAATATGCATCAATTTTAATAGCTGGAATTAGTTCAAAAGTAAAAGTCTTATAGTATTAAAAAGTGGCAATGATAAGATTTTGAGGAACTTGACTCACCAACGTTTTTGCAAAGAATATTTTCAGGTTTTCTTTAACATGTTTTGTCACTGCTTGAACGAGCAGTATTTTCAGTAAATTAATATGATTTGACAGTATATGTAGTTTTCCTTCATGACTTTCCTTTGCCTTTTGGTTCAATGACTTACACTTAAGTGATAACAGAACACTTCACTCCAGGTGAAATATTCAAAAATCACAGTTCAAGAAAAATATACTAGAAAGTTTCCTTAGAAGTAGTATTATTTGAGACACAAGCAAAAATTATATATATGAGTCCCATATATCATAAAATACCTTCAAATATAGTTAGTCAATAAAAGAATAATTTTAATAAACCAGTTGCTGTCAGAGTTGCGGCCTATCATCTCTGTTACTTTCTATTTGAAAGCAAGCTTTAGTCTACATACAGACTGATTTTCTGCTCTTTTGCTATAAACAGAACGTATGTCCCCTTCATTGCTTCCTAGCTATCACTTAATAAAAACTTGCCAAATTCATGCGTAGACATTGTTAATCAGTAATACATTATTACAAAAAATAAGCACTGTCCCTCTTTTCCTCTGAGCAAAAATATGAAATAGCCACATTGCTTTTGATTTGTATGTGTTTGAGTGTGTGTGATGTGCTCTAGTAGAAGTGCCCAAAGTAACAGAGAAATAGTTAGATAACATTTTAAATATTTCTTAAATAAAATTATTTTCAAATCATCAAAGGATGATATATATCCTGATAAAGGATAGATGGTTTTAAGGTATTATTGATTTTGATAAGAAATTACATGCCTGCAGGCAATAGTGTTATTTGCTAGTGAAAAAAAAATATTAAGTTGCTTCATATATTTTACGTGGTGCAGTATAATAGCACATAAATCCTGTGGGAATTCTATAATATTTTTTCTTATTAGCTTCTAATTAAGCCTGAGTGATTTTTAGAAGAGATAAATTGGCACATTTTTCAGTATCATCTTTCTTTCTTGGTAGAGAATATAAGGTCTAAATCCTACTAATCTGTGCAGGAAAGATCCTCCAGTTTCATTCAGGATAACAATATTTAGTTGTATTTGTACCTCTTATAGATGTCATTTAGAAGGAAGAAGAGCTAAACAATTTGTACAGCAAATACATTAAAATGTTTCAGAAATGAAGAAACTAACATTTGAGGTTTATACAGTTTGACATCAGGTAAAACACAAAGAAGTGAGGTTTTTTGATTCGCACAAGGACGATGTTTGTTATCCCCCTCTAATATTGTACACATGCTATTTCCAACTTAAATTCTTGATCTTATCACTTTATGTGGGCTGCATGAGAAGGAGAAGAGGCCTGTCTTTAGGAGGTGCATATAAATTGAGCCCTTTGTTTACAAATTCAATAAATTACTGCTCATTGCTCCTGGAAAGGAGGGAACTGGACTGAGCAGGAGGGGTCAGCACTTTGGGGCTTTATCTCAGCCTAGAGGCATCCAACTGTACTGGCAACTTGTGGTGGTGGGAGATGGAAGGCTACTATAGGATTGTGCCATGTGAACACAGAAGGAAAATGTGAAAGAACATGGAGTTAGCAGGATTCAGAAGGTGTTTGGTTAAGTCCACACACAAAATGCTTCCTAAGTTAGGAGTCTGAAAACAATCCCTCCTCTAGCCTTAGAGATCTAGAGGATCTTGAGGCCAGATAGAAAGAGATCTATATGATTTCTAAGGACAGTGAATTGAAACGTGTCCATATATCTATTTCATTGCCCTTCACTCCCTCTCTGTAGATTATGTTTATATTTTAAACTGTAAGAAGCAGAACATTTTTACTATGACAAATTCCTATCTCTAACACGATTTGCCAATATTGTTCCGTCATTGTTATTATATCAACAAACACATTTATTACCCTGTGGTATCACCTGTTTCCAAGACAGTGGTCAGACTAGGTACAGCCCCAGTGTAATCACCTGAGAACTGAAGCAGAAATGACATATAACCTCAGGCATGACCTAAAACTGAGATCAGCTGCAAAAAAAATATTGCCAATAACAAGTTGAATAACAAGTTTACTAATTTGCTCCTGGTAATATTTCTTATGCAATAAACACTGCCTATCTAAGTTCTCTCATTTCTTTGCATTTTATCTCACCTCATGACATTTGTATAGAAGCATTTTATAATTGAATAAAAGTAAAAATGCAAATATTTTGATTTTATTTATAGCTGTGATGGCATGCTTTACAATATATCATTCAGTCCAGGAATTCAGTTATCTTAAAAGGAAAATAAATTTTTCAATGACAAGTACCAGTTATGACTAAAAACTCTGCATTTACTACCAATAAATCTGGTCTAGATGCATTAAAGAGAACAATTTTGCTGACACTTTTTTATTACTTGGTTCCACTGTAATATTTCATCTGTTTCAGTATATGCATGTAATCAAAATAAAGCAGTAACTGAGATATCTCTGTTTTCTGACGTGGTACCTGTCATTCTTAAAGATTGCTGCCATGACATGTTTATGTACTATAAATTATAATACATAATTTTTTAATCGTAAATAATATTGAATTTGTTACCCAGAAACACAAGACATTCTGTAGGCATTTTACAAAAGAATGACAGATTGCTTTATTGATGCACATGGTGAAAGGAAAATCAAGGCTTTGGTTTTGAAAAGTAATTCACCTGCTTCTAAAAAAAAAGGTTTCACATGTCCATCAAGGAAAAGGTTGAAGGCAATTCCCTGCAAGTAAGCAATAGCTATCAGAATGCATTAGGCAGGACTAACTCTCACACTACTTTGATACCCTTGACCTTCCAGACACATTTGTAGATAATGTTGATTCTTCCGACAGCAGACACAAATCCTCACAGTTCTGTGGGAAGATATTTCAGTTCTGCATTGAAACTATATTTCCCATAGCATTAAGTCAATCATTTTTGTAAGATAGAAATTTTGAGTTATACAGCAGTACAATGCATGCTATAGCCTACACTTTGCAAAATATAGCCATGATCTTATAATGCTCATACTAAGATAAGTTTCTTCTGTACAGCAGTTGGAGAATGGTCTGATCTGGGCCTAATCGTCAGTGTCTGGCAGCAATAAGGCAGCAGCTTAAATTAAACTGCCAGCTGAACACTCTGAGAGGGGGTTTCTGGATCCAAACTTTAAAGGTCTAGATGTTCCTGTAAAAGAGAAAGGCAGGTGGATTGAGGAGACAAAACAAAGACACATAGAAGAAACACCTTCCTAGAATGCTTGATTTGTTTGTTTGTTTCCAAAAATAACTACAGGAAATTTGGTGTGAGTATACATATAAGTTGAATTTGTTGCTTTTACATGAGTCCTCTTTTGAATATATGTTGATGTTAAGCTGGATTTATGGAATTACCAGTGTGTTTCACTTTCTCCTTGGATATTTGTAATATTAGAAGGGTTAGGTTAGTGTTTGTTTACTGTCATCTCATTCTATGTTTTCAGTACATGCCCTTCTAGTCTGGGTGGAGGCACAATGAAAAAAAGTAATAAAATGCATATTTTGTAAAATACATAAAATGTTATATTCTGGCCACACTCCAGGAATCAATGCAGGCTTTATATAGAGCTATGCATTCTGTCAGCATATATATTGTTCTGTGACACAGTTTAGGCAGAAAAGAAGCAAAAGGAAGGAAACGTGGGAGCACTTGCCTAGATTTGCATTCCCACCTTTGTGCTACCAGCTTTCCCCATTGATTGCCCTGTCCTTATCTGTAACTGGAAGCAGATGTTGGGCAACTCAGGGGCACCTCAATTCTCTTATCTGTGTGCTGGTGCCCTGCTCCCTCTCCCCATCCACATGCTGCCAGAATAGGGCAGCATGTCTTGGGGTCCAGTTCTATCATCTATCTCCCTGGCATGAAACCCTCTCCACGGCAAAGTGGGATTTATAAGGCATGGCTTTGGTTCAAAAGACTTCAAAAGTATCCAAGGAAATGGCAAAGGCTGAAGGAGAGGAAGGGAAAATATACAGGAAATTTCTTCATGTAAGAGTAGAATAATTTTGGAAGTAGGCGTTTAACAAATTTGGTATGTATCTGTTCCTGCTTTATTCAAGATGCTGAACAAAGGAAGGTATCCAAAGGTTCTTGGAGACCTGGAATTGCATGCCTGTCTCCCTTTGTTGTCCAGCAAATGTTTTTGTGAGATCTGTGTCTAACCAGGCAAGAATTTGAGGACTGTAGCAATTAGGCTTAGAAGAGTTTTTCTCAGATAAAAAAATTTCACTAATTTAAATAATTCATCATCACTAAATGCTTTGGGGCTGGCATGTGGTATTTTTCTCTCTCCAAATTTTAGCACTACATTGGAGAGATTGTCACAGAATTATTTTCCTGATGTCCCAAAAAAAGGACTGAAAAAACTGGCAGTTTATTGCAAACATTTCTAAATTACTGGAGTCATTCACTGTTAAAGATGATCAGATAGAGACTGAATGTGACCATGGTTGCTCACTGAGTGCCTGGTGTTCAGCCTGCTCTCCAGGAAGCTTCCCTTAGGTGAAGTCTTTCCTGTAAATAAGAGACAGTCAGGGTAGTCGTGCGATTTTTCTTAGTTGTAGTTTCACACTGTGTTAGCTCCAACTTAAGATGATGCTTGTTTGACCAATGCCATGGATTTCGTGATGTTAAGTTTGAGAAGTGGACAGGATGAAGCTGAAGTTGAAAGGGAGGATGTTGTGGTATGTGTAGGCCTTGTGGAATTCACATTTTGATGGACTGGAAGATAGGGAGTTCTCATATTGCATCAATGCGATGCAATGGAGGACTCAGAAAGGACTGGGAGGTTTTAAGTCTTCATATAAATGTTTCAACTAATGCTCAAATTGCCCCAAGACCAAAAGAAGGTGAACAGAGCTGAAGAAATTAATTATTCAGACTAGTTTGACAGGCATGGTCTTTCACTACGACAGAGAGGGAAGTTTAGCATTTGAAGATGATTTTACTACGGTTTTTCCTTTGCTCTGAGAAAAATGCTCTAGCACCTTTCAAAACAGAAAATATCTTAAGAGTTCAGACTTGCCTAAAAAGCAGTAAAGAATATTTCAGCTACTATATATAAAGTTTTTCTAAATTGCATTTTTTCTTTCAAGACCTACCAGAAGTATACTGCCTTGAAAATTCCTTATTCCTCTTCTTTGTTAACTCCACCTCCTATCCTCAAATTTGAGGATGGAAGATGCAGTCCTAATAGTTTAAACCCTTTTTAAAAGTTCATAAATTGAGGCAATGAAATTAATGTGGGACTTTATGCTAATAACTCATGTTTCAACAGAAGTATATTGTGATAAACCTTGTCAGTAAGAAAGTATTGATTTAACTTCACACTTTTTTTTGTAAGATGTCACCATGAATGGCTTTTTTTCTGTTTTCTCAGAACTAGAGGCAGAGGAGTGGTGCAAACATCTTTGCATGGAGTGTCTAGGGGCCAGACTCAATGATATAAGTCTTGGGGAACCAGATTTGCTTGCTGCTGGAGTCCAGAGAGAACAAAATGGTAAGTAACTTTTTATTTGCTCCTAGATCAGTTCTTAGGTGATGTCCCATGTCATCTTTGCTTGTGCCTGTTGTTGCGAGGACTTTTGCTAGTAGCTGGAAGTGTATCATTAGAAACTAAACATTTGGATATGCTTTTGAAGCTCAAGCCTATTTTTTTTTTATAAATAAAGATGATTAAATTCCATGCCAAATAACACATATAGAGTGACTTTGTGTCTTCATTGTGTTCAGATTTCCCTGTCATGGGAAATGATGGCCATGACCCTTCTGTTTCTGGAAATGATGGCTTCTGTGCAGAGGAATAAAGCAGCAGCTGTTGTTTTGCAGCCTTTTAAGGACAGCGGTGAACATTCCGACAGCAATTTGGACTGCAAAACACATATTTGCTTTAAACTCATACCTGTCTTGAATATTGAAGTCAGAATCATCTAAATGCTGTCAAATGTGGGTGGAAAGGGCAGTGACAGATGCTAGTCAGCACTAAGCTTGAGTTGTAAGTCTTCATCTAAAGGCTTTTTGGATTAGACACATGCACAGGAAGAACGCTAGTGGATGGAACAGGCAATAGCAAAAGAAAATCTGTGATTACCCTGTCATTTAATTCCTATTAATGAACACGAGGGCAACACAAAATGTGCTCATTTAGTCCTCCCTAATTTACAGCTCTCAATGATTATTACTGTCTTGATGCTTTTATAAGATCCAATAGCGTTCAACAAAGTATTAACACACACTGCCTCAATGGTCATAAAATATCAAGCCAGCTATCATTATAAACAAAATTACATAATTAATTTATAGAATGAATGGCATTATATTTATTATATTATTTCTCTGAAACCAATAGCACACAGCATGGAATATACAGAAATCTTGTTCAAAAAAACAGATGCATTGAAATGGGATTTAAAAGAAGTTCAGATGTTTGTAAAGTTGTTTGCCTGCTATGAGACACAGAATTCAATTTGTAGACTCAAACTACTTAACAAAGGGAGAGCTACTAATGTTGTAGGAAAATGATAATGATCAGACACCACTCAAAGCATCCCATCTGCTATATGCTGATAGGATATAGGTATAAAGCTCATCTGCATGCTACTGAAGAGAGAACTGTGTGAACAGGTAGAGGTCTTTCACAAATGTGAAAGGAAATAAACCTTGTCAAAAGCCTGTGACGTGAACAGAAAAGTAGCTTGAAATTCCTCAAGCTCTTTCTGCAGTGAATTCATGTACTCTCCAGCAGGTTTTGAACATAGGTGACAAATATTACATTTATTTATGTTTCTGAAGATCCAGTTAGACACACATGACCTCCAGGAGGCATATATTAGTTCTGTTGTATGAGCTAGTCTTGATTCAATTGCCTTAGTCTAGAAATTAATTGCAGTGTTACCAACCAGTATACATGAACATAATTAGCATCTTTATTGTTCTAAGTAAATAAATGAAAGGAAACAAAGAGGCAAAGCATGTATTTGTTGTACAAATCACATGAATAATAATGCATGGAGGGTATCATTAGCTGTATTCTTTTAAAACAAGTGACTGAATACATATAATCCAATATTTGACGAGCTTGCTCTGCTAAATCATTAGTTACAGTATCTCAGACAAGTAATTCTGATACCTATCCTCATCCTTCCCTCATCTCTTTGATGCACAACTTTGCATTTTAATAAGCATGTTTGAAATTCAAAGTTGTCTTGTTCAGAGGCAAAGCAAATTCTGTTGTGGGTGTCTTTTAATCAGCTTGAAAGGAGGAAAAAGTGCAGAGATTCTTACTATAGGTATGAAATCTGGCATTTTGTTCATTTATCTGTGCTGTAAGAACCTGCAGTTGCACTCAAATTCCTGTAGCAGATTTCTTCAGTAAAATCAGTTGAGTGGAAGCGTGCCTTCAGTTTATGCTAGCTATCTTATTCTGCAAACCTGATGCTGTCATTCCCCACATGACAGTATTATTGAAAAGGTTACTAGTTGAAGTGTGGAATCATTTGGTGAGCTATAAGAAAATCAGATTTTTAATTGATTTTCTTTCACATTTCCCCCATATTGTAGCTTTTACACACATGCTATCAAAAAGAGTAGTTCAAAAGGTACCTCAAAACCTTTTGAAAGTCTACTGAGCTTTTGCTTATAAATATTCTTGTTGTGCTTTTTTTGACCTGAAACTGAAAGGTCAAAGTTAATTATACAGTTGGAAATTCATGAACAGTGGCTACGTGTAGGAAGCGTCTAAAATCTTTCTCTTGGTGAAAATGGCAGCTGTGTCACTCTCTGGCAAATTTTATTTTTTTGTGTTAAATAAAAACTGAATAGCAGTGTAGTACCTTTGAATGTCATTTCTTCCAAATATATTGCAAGTGTGTCAACTTCATAGAATTCCTCTCATGTTAGTCAATTTATTAATGCTTACTTGAAACAGAGATGTGAGAATACAGTCGGTAAAACATGTAATAGAGTCTCACAGCCTCAGCATCTAGTTTGTGCAAGTTCTGTTGCCTGACCCATACAAAGGCTTTCTTTCAGGTCACTGAACAAAAGATGTCTCTCACTATCAGAGCAAGAGCACAGATTGTGATAAATAATATAGTGTCAATGTTTTTTCAGTTTTGGATAAATTTTTTGCACATTTTTTGCACTAAAGACATTGAATAAGGTGTCATGTTGTTCATATCTCTATGATATAGCAGTTGATTATACATTAATCCCAAAAGAACAGGTGTATTAAGCATTAATTTCATCGCATTCCATGGAGGTTTTTTTGAATAGTTACTTTGCCCTAAAGATTTTCTGAAATATGTACAATTTGATAAAGATATTTCTTTGGACTTAGAAAAACTAGCCTAATAAGGTGGGTTTTTTCATTAATTACTTTTCCTTTTCCAAGAGATATTTTTAATATGCAGTGTTCTTCATGTGTTCAACTACTTGCCCATTCTTGTTCTTAAAGGACATTTTAATGATGGACGGGTATTCATCAAACACACCAGATAAATGAATTGGCTCTCTCTTGAAAAATGAGATGTGATGATTGTGATGTATAGATTTGTAGTTTTCTTCCTGTGTGTCACCACCGAGGCCACTACCCTCAGTTTGCAACATTTGAAATAATTTTCTTAATTGTTATTGTATAGGCTCTGGGGCCACTAGAATTGCTACATGCTACTTTATTTTTTATATACACAAAGAATCACATTGCAGAAAATTGTTGGCAAACAAAATTTATGTGGTTTCTATCATTTATTTAATACCTCTTTTTATTACTTTTGAGCCTGTTCATCCCTCCACTCTCGCTCTTGTGGATCTTCTGAGATGAGCTTCAGATTTGAGAAGGGAAGACACCTAATTCTCTGTGGCAGGAATGCAACAACAGGGTTTGCAAAACAGTTTGCTCCAAAGGTTGGCAAAACTGCTGTTTGGTGTGCAAACGCCATGGCTCAAAGGCCATACAATCACAAGGCATTTTTGTCACATGAGAATAGAAATTTAAGGTAGTACAGCTACCTGAAGGGGGCATTCTTTGATACTTCTGAGTTGGTCAGTAAGTGCCAGTGAGATCTGTTTTAGCGTAGTTGCGCTGTTGCTTGAGCCTCCAGCCCCAAGCAGTTCTGCAGTGGTGACAGCAAAAAGAGGCAAAATGTAGAGCTGCACTGCTTATAGCAGACAGCTCTGCTACTGTGTCTTGTAGGAAGGATAGAGAAGACATCTAAGCGAGTTTTGTGCAAAGCACATCAGTAACAGGCAGCTTCTCACTGAATTTCAGCTCTGTTATTGCTTTCCAGAAGCATTACCACAAGTCTTGCTGTGTAAACTCTGCTGCAGAAAATTACTGTTAGACAGTTTTCTTTTTAAATTTAAGGCTCACAACTAATGGCTGCTTAGCTTGGAATGATGCACAAATTCCAATTAAAGTGAGATATGAAATGAAGCTTCTGTTGCTCTCCAACCATTTTACCTTCTCTCTGCTGCAAATCTAAGTGATTTGTTGGCGTATCTCAGCCCTATAACAGCAACCTTGTTTCTGTTTGAATTTCTTTTCACACTGAACATGGTCTCTAGTGTTTATGAATGTCCTTTTAGATTATTTGCAAAAGAATTAAAATACAGTAAGAAAGCAAAAGCAGTAGAGGCCTCACTTCAGGCAATCACAATTCAGGTGATTAATTTAGTATAATGGGAATGAAGCTTTATATGCAATGATAAGATAAATAATAATAATAAACAGTTACAACTCCATGAAAGAAAATCTGGACTAAGTTGGATCTGATTAGACTGTTGACAAGTCTTCTAAGCAATACGCTGTGATTCTTACACACACATTTGATAATCCTTAGGTTTCTCAAGCTGCTGCTAGACGAAGAAATTGTGAATGTAGAGTGTTGACTTCATCTGGAAGAATTGGAAGCTTCCTTTCCAGCTCTGAGTGCATTTGGAAGCCTTTGCAATACACCCCAAAACATAATAACAAACTGGGGTTTTGGGGTTATTTTTAAATTTTTATCTTCCCAGGTGAAGTCATATCTAGAATTTCTCCATGGTTACAATGGACAATGTGTCCAATGTGTCATTATTTTCATTCTTTATAAAAGGAAACAATTTGAAAGATGTCATCCCAATGGACAGTATACAATAACATACTATATTTACTGTGAAAAAGAAATCAGAATATTCAAGATAATATTGGTTAAAAAAGCATTATTTGTGGGCTAATAATAAATTGACTTTTTAGCTGCATCTTTTTGGTGAAGCCTCTATTCCTATCTGTTTTGAATACTAAATAATAGCACTAAAATAACTGAATACTTGTACTAAATAGTTTTCTATTAAACTTAACTTGTACTAAGCCATTTTCTATCAAACATTACTTGTAAACCTGATGTAAAACCTGAAGAAAATGGGCAAATGTTAAAATGCAAATTTTTAAACTAAAGAAAAGGCTAGATCCATCTTTTGCTGCTGTATCTTATTTACTGTTAACTATCATGCCTGTGATATCAATATGAAGCTTTTTTATTATGTGTCTTGAGGTTTTAATTTTTTTTTTATTTTACTTCATTATAAGCCTAATTTTTATTTTCAAAGTCTGGAAATTGAATGAATTTTTGCTTTTCATCCCTGCCTAATATTTATATTAGTATTTCATAAAATTACTTCCTTTGTAAGGTTTTTCTTCTTTCATAACATTGGTTTTACCTTCCTTTCTTATTTAAAAACCCTCCACAGGAGCAGCAGTCTTGCTTCCTGGATTTTAATTGCAAGAAACTCATTAATTCTTGTTAGTAAAAATGTAGCTTTTCACAGTGAACAACGTCCTTGAATCCTCAGAAGAGGATTATGAGGCATTTCTTTGTGCTGCATATTGAGATTGCAAACTACAGCCAAAGCATAGAGACTTTGTAATTACATTCACAGAGCTGACTTGTTTTAGGGCATTTTCTAGGGTCAGTAGAATCTCTGTAATTTAATACATAAAAGCACTTTGCATGGTTTTTTATTCATCTTCTGTTATCCTTAATCCATTTTTATACAATAGGTTTGTTTGTTGGGGTACTTCAAATAAATGAAACAAAACAGCTTTATTCAGAAAAGTAAGTTGTTTACGGTTTTAATGTTAATCCAGTGAGACTTCAGATTATTCTCTTACTACTTACCAGTGAAACAATTTGACGTATTTACCTACCTTTATATTTTTATTGAGATGATTACATTTTTAATGGAAGCAAAGCAGAATATTTATAAGCAAAGGAAAATATTGATTCTGAAGTCCTGGTTCCTCACTGCGTACAGCAGAAGGGAAACATTCTAATAGCCCTGAGATATAAATAAACACAAAATGCTTCACCTTCAAGACTTTAAGCTCTCTTTCCACCTGAAAATTAGCCACTGGTGGTTAGCAGCAGAAGTCTCATAGGTGGAGGAGTTTCTTTCACGTATGAACTGAATATTTGCTTTCAAGACCCCTACGTGTTTATATAGTTGCCACCAACCTGTCTCCTTCTATAAGTAATTTTTTACCCATCATTAAAGCTGAAATGAAACCAAGAATCTGGATTGCAAGATTGCCATGTCATCTGGTCGGTTTTCCAGCTGGGATGATTTAACCAAAGGAATCCAGAGAGAAAATGGCAGAAACAGGATCACTGGGCTCCAGTCATTTTGCTTCCCCAGTACAGCTGGAAGGCTGAGAGCATTTCGGAGTTGCTGCCAAGTCTCCGTCTCAGTCGATATGCTCACTTTCATAAAGACTCTTATGCTCCTGTGCCCTGGAAAGCATTATTAAGTGTCGTATTCTTGCCAAAGCCCAAATGCTAAACACCTTTACATGCACTAAGTGTATGATGAAGCATTGCTGTACTTATTGAAGGAGATGGGAAAGAGCAGTCACATTGAGAGGATGTGATAAGTGTAGCAATATAACAGCATTTTTTTTCTCATCCTGGCTTCACCACTCCCTGAACTTTGCTCTCACCAGTTTAGAGAAGGGAAGAGGTTAGGGATCCTGAATGCTGAGGAATTGCACCTGTTCAGTCCCAGTCTTATCTTGTCCAACAACATTGCATCTACTTGTTTGGTTTCTTCCATCTCCCTGCTTTCTGGGTCCCTTATTAACTTCTATTTGCTTAGTCTTACTATCCAGTGAACCGTTGTTATCTCATCCTGCTCATATGCAGATGGTATCTGAACCAAAGAGAACCAAAATAACCTATTCAATGTTATTCAGAAGGTCTGGTGTCAGAATTCAGCTGAGATTCCCAAATCTGGCCTATGATGAATGTTTGTTCTTGCCTGGATAAGTGTAAGGGCAAAACATGCCACTAAAGATGGAATGACTGTATTACCGTTAGCTAGATACCTGCTCAAATATTTTCTGAAATGGAAAAATTGGACCCTGCATGTTAATAAAGCCATTCAATAGTATCCACACCTTTCCTTGTCCTCATCTGCCCACTCCTCAAAAGTATAGATTTTGTTCCAAAAGCAAATCTATCCATCCTCAATCTTCTCCAGCACGTTTGTATGCTTGTTTTTCTTGACAATTTGATTCAATTCCAAGGGTGCTATGTTTTGCCCTGCAGCTGATGTTCACTTTAATCATACTTCCTTTAATCCCTGACATCTCACCTGAGACACTGACCTCCCATGCAAAGTCAGCAAATGTCTCCTGACAATTTGAGGATGCCATATGTCCTGAATGCCCTTCATGCAATAATATCCACAAACACATCAGAGAAGTTGAGCATTTCATGATCATCCTGGTAACATTTAAAGCAAGTTGAAATATTCTGTGCCTTCCACACAACAGTTTAATGTTTACTTCAGAAAATAATTGTATGTTTTTATATTCTCTGCTGTCTGAGGCATTCTGCTGGTGAAGACGGGGAAAGAGAAAGATTTTCATTCTCATCTAGTAACCCCATCCCCCCATAGATACACTGTTTTATTTCATGTAATGCAAGAGAGAAAGAGCTGACAGGCCAGTTACTGCATCTTTCTTTCAAATAGAGGGAAGTAGCATTAAGTGACAGCATGGCAGTGCAAAGCTGGAGCCTAATATATGATAGAAGCACACCTGCACAGTTATGAGGAATTTCTGCATGACAATCCCAATGACATAGGGATACTGAAAGAGCATATATATAGATATAGATATAGATAGATAGATAGATAGATAGATAGATAGATATAATTTCAGTGCAACATGAAAGTTATCTTGTTCACCGCCATTCCCTTCCCAAAGCGGTCATTGACCTGTTACTCCCATGTGTGAGTCCTTCCATTTACTTTAGTAGGCATTACATTAGACCTCTGCCCCATGCACTCCTCTGAGCATTAGGGGAGATTCTCCTCCGTGATCTCAGCAGCCTCTGCTAATCTGTCTGTGCCGTGTGTCACAAGACTGTTACAAAATGTTCAGAGTTTCACACATGGGATCCTAGTCATAAAATTAAACTTTTAGGGCTAACACCCATTAGTGTGACTAATGAGAATTTGGGCTTGGGAGAAGAGGTTGTGACTGAATGAATCAATTGGGGAGTCATTAACAGGACAAAATTAAATTGACTGAAACAGAACAACATTAAGGATGACAAGTTTACTTATAGCTATGCAGCAATTTTTATTGCTTACCCAGCAGTTCCTTGCTTTCTCTAATTCCTCAAACTTTTGTTACTTTATTCACTCACACACACGCACACGCAATCTCAAACACACTTATATTTTTTTATTAACTCACTTACTTGCAATATTTTAATTGTTTTGTCAAAAACATATATATATCACATCTAAAAAATAGAGGCAATGTCTATGGTACTGAATTTCAAACAGAATGGGAAGCTAATTTTGATTGTTGCAATAAATTTCTCTCACTTTAAATTTAAATTCCTTCCTAATTTTTATGAAGACACTGTGAGAAAATTCAGTTCAAATGGTGGATTAAGAATATTCCACACCAAACACTTTTTTCTTTATCAAGTAATTTTAGGCAATTTTTCTATCAGTTATCCCCCTAAAAAGCATTTTCCTGATGTTGTTATTGAATAAGCATTTTTCATGCTCATACTTTAAATTGTTCTTACCTTTTTTGTTAACATCCTTCAGGCAGTAGCATTGACATTTTGCATTTCTACCCATTTCAAAGATGAAAAAAAAAGAGAGAAAAGTTGTGAATGTACTGCACTCTCCCATATGATGCTATTAAGCCCTAATATTGCAATGCATTTAGAGTTAAAATATAGGCTGGCACTTCCAACTGTACAATCAGAAATGTAACTGAATTTTTAATCCTTTGTAGAAGCAACTCATAGAAACATTATTCTTCAAAGAAAATTGCATTTTTTTTTAAATTTCTCTTCCTAATAATGTTTGCTTCCTTCCATATGAGTTAACGGTGTTTTCTATAATCTTGGGGTTTTTAGGTTTGGTGTTTTTTTCCTTTTTTATGATTTTTTTTGGGTTGCTTATTAAATCACATGCAATGCAGGCACTTCAGAAAATTATTAATGCCCTTGACCTCCAACTGCAGTAAGTGCACTTTGCAAGCAAAGTGCAGCTGATAGTGATTGATGTCATGACCATAATAATATATCATGTTGAATCAGATTTTTCAAGAAAGCAACAGATGATTAAAATTTGTTATTAATTTTACAAATAAGATGACTTTGGCAAATAAACAGAAACTGAATGCAAGGAATGTAATTGTTAACAAGCTTCAATAAGTAAACTTGGGTTTTCAATTTCAAGGACAGCTTTTCTAAGAGGCAATGGTTGCACATACATATTTTTCCAGGATACCTTTAATTCTGTTCTTTGAGAGAGGAGTCTCTGTCAGAGTTCACATCATTGTGAATTTTGATTTGTAAGGAGTCATGGACCTTAATGTGAGGGTCAAAAAGGACTGCAGTTAAGGTGTGGGAACATATGTCCAAGAGGACTATGCAGATCATCTGTGAAAGATGTTTCAGACTGCTGCATCATTTATAAGAAAAAATGAAATTAAGATGATTCTCATCTTATTCCTCTCATATGTACTAGCAGAACTGCTTCAACATCAGTGGATCCTCACCTCTGTTAAAGCTAGAAATTTGGCTTTGATTTCTGAATCATCAGAACTAAAGACTTTATTTCAATTTTTTTTCCCAGTGTAAAATCTTGCTTTAACCTGTGATGTCTAACTTTGTGTTTTTTTCCAGAACGGTTCAATGTATACCTTATGCCTACACCAAATTTAGATATCTACGGGGAATGTACAATGCAGATCACACATGAAAACATCTATCTCTGGGACATCCACAATGCCAAGGTCAAGCTGGTCATGTGGCCTCTGAGCTCTTTGAGGAGATACGGACGTGACTCGACGTGGTTTACATTTGAGTCTGGAAGGTAAGAGCTAAGGAGATGCAAAAAAAAAGAATAAATAAGAAGTGGGGGTTTTTTTAAGCAGTCTGATAAGTTAGATAAGCCTCTCCTTATAAAGCAAGACAAAATACATGGCTTCTCCATAGACTTCCCCTTGCTGAATATTACTTTTCAATATATTTGGGCCAGTGTTTGAAATAAACAATAATATGTCTTATATTAAAAATGAGCTTAAGCGCCCTCTGGCTTTTATTTAACTGTGATTGAAATGTTATTCATAAGGTTTATGGGTCTCACTGTGCTTAAATACTCATGTGGTATAATTTGAGTACTTTTAATGTAGAAGAAATTAATTCTGGATCGTGGAAAAGGCCACGTATGAATGGAATAACTTCCATTACAGTGAATATTACTCTTTCTGGATGTTCCTGATGACTGATTGCCACCCTAGAGTATAATTGCAAGCAGGAGTACAGAGAACATTGTGAACCCATAAAAAGGCTAGCTGTTTTTTCTGCCTGCAGTTTTAATCCTCACTGCCATTTCCATCTTCAGATCAGTTTTAAATGTCCACAGAGCTCTGTTTTGCCTCTCTTTCATATCTTTTTAATGCATTTCATATCTTGCCATTAGGTTCACTGCCTTTTCTGCATTTCTGCACAAAAGAATTCTTCATTTAACTTTCCCTCTGGTGGTGTTTCAACTTGTATTTTATCATTCTAGACTATTGTTCTTTATGGTTTGGTTTGAGATTTTTTATGGCTCATCATACTCCTTTATGAGAGCCTGAATTTTCTGAAGCAATCTGTGAAATTACAGGTGTGTGTACACTCTTGGGTTAGACACACTGTCTTGTTAAAAAATCTTTATATGCCTTTTGATGTATACTTATTCAATACCATTAACAAATATTCACAAAACTACAGTTTATGATCAGAAACAAAACCATGGATCTAATGGACCCTACTGCTGAAGGGGATAATGGCCAAAATTCCTCTGCCATTTCTATAGCTGGGACTTACCATATTAGAATAATTTGAATATCCAGACTGCTGTCACTAGACCATATTGGTTCTCTGTTAGTTTTCTGTGATGAGTTCACATGAAGACATCATTGGGTTTTTTTATTTAATTTTTTTTTGCAAAAATAAGCAAAGCTGACCTATGTTTCAACTTGATTTCAATGATTAAGCTGAGGGGCTTATTCAAATATACAATTTTAGCATGAATTAGCATTTCAAGCCTCCTACAGTATTTTAATTCCATTTCAAGCCTCCTACAGTATTTTAATTCCATGCTAGTATCTGAATATCATCTGCTCCTACAGTCCATGGACCATATGACCTGATGAAAAGTGGATTGTTTTCCTGTGTTTTATTATTATGAGCTAGCTCTGCCTTTATCTGTCCTACTTTATTGTTTTTGATCTGATTCCTCCCTTTTTGCTTGCTTGGAAGTACTTTATCTTATTTGGAAATGCATAGAGGTAAAAAAATAAGGCTAGAGAAAAGTTGGTATCTTCAATAACATCTGAAGGCTATATAAGGCAATAATAACATTCATTTTAAAATCTGTTGTTGATTTGCTTGGGGTTTATTTTTATTTTTTAATCAACATATCATCTTTCTCATCTTTCTGAACATGATTTTCTTTGTCCCCTGATCTGCTAGTACCTTAATACAATAAATTCCTGATGCATGTTTTTTATAAGAGGTGAAGCACTCATCCATGTTTTATGAGAATGTTATGCAGTAAAAGTGCTGGTGCTTTAATTTTTCCCTAAGGCTTAAATATTAAATGTAGGCAATTGCTTTAAAGGAAATATTTTTAAACAGGTTATTATGTTTTAGTGAGTTTTAGCAGATATCCAATATATGTGTATGAGGTTTGTATGAACATTAGAAGCTCCGTTTTATATATTCATTATACATCCTGAGTTTTGGTATTACTTTGTTCAAGAAAATAAATCCCTTCAATAAAATAAATGGACATATTCACAAAGATGTTAAATAAATTGATCAAAATTAATCTTTTTGACAAATTTATCTTTTAATAAATATATTGCTTTTCATTTAAATGGAGTATGAACTTGGGTGTATAAAACTGAACTGCTCACTTGTCTTATGAAAGGCAATGACTACACAATTTGAAAAATGTCTAAAATATGGGAGGAATGAACTCAGATTCTTTTAATCTGCCAGATTTTTCTGTTTAGTTTTGCACTGAATTGGAGTTTGTAAATATGTGTCTTTGCACTAC